>NW_028280762.1:927500-1077500 GCF_059751285.1 Brachycentrus maculatus | reverse complement strand
CCCCGTAAATGCCCAGACTTCCATATTCCTTTTCATCTTTGATGAAATGTCAAAAAAATATTATTTATTAATTGTTATAAAATTAATTCTCGGTATAGTCTTAACGATTGTGTTGTATTTTTAAATTGAATATAAAAATAAAACACTTGTATAAGACCACAATTGAGTTTGTTCATATAAACACGACTAGTTTCGAAACTATTGTTCTAACCAGACATCTCCAGTTATACCTCTATCAGAACTTATTATAAATTATGTAATGCTTGTCAGTTTATATTTTCACATTTTTAATTTATGTTTGAATTGGTTAATGATATAGCTAAACGCATTTATACGATGAAATTTTGTATTAATTTTTATTATTATGTACTGTTATTATTTTGTTTGTGAATAAAAATAATACTTAACAGAAACATCCTTTCACTGGGTGACTGCCAAATAAATATATTTTTTTAAAATACCGCTTTCTCTTAAAATCTATCGTGACACGCATTTCGATGCATACCGCATCATTTAAAAAAATATTACTAAGTACATATTTATAATCAAAAGCGGTGTTTGAAAATGCATCAAATAAATATGAATCAAAACACGTGTCACAATAGATTTTAAGAAATATTGGTGTTTGCCAAGTAAAATTTAAATTAAAAATGGATTGATATTACCACTAACAATGCCGAATCAATTAATGTATTTTTACATTTTGATGAGAACATCTGTAATTCTTGAAACGACACTAGTCCGTGTTGACATTGATAATCTCGAAAGTGGGATTTGAGAAGTATTTTATTTTTATATAAATGATCGTGTTGTTCTACAAAATTAATGCCAAATCGTAAAGATAATAACAAAGTGATTTTCATATCTATTTTTTTCATCTTTACCTATCATCATATCCTATCCGAATAAAAGCTTCTAAAAATTTAAGCTTTGCTTGTATTTTTGTTGTTGAAATGTAAGGTCAACATTAATTAAATCGTAAAAGCACTTCTTGTTCAATTTTTTTTAATGTTCTACTACAATTTCATTTATATTTTGTTTGTAAACAGACCCTTAAAAAATAACGGAGAGATAAAATTTTATGATATCGAATTCGCATAAACTGATAACAAATAAATTACGTTTATACCCTTGAAATATGGAAAAGTACTCGGATAATCTAGAACTTAAATGAATGGCAGTTTTTTGTTCATACAAAAAACATGAAAATGGAAGAGTTCGTCCCTAAATTTACAAATAAATCTAAAAGTCAATTTATTAAATCTGGAAATACCTCACCTTGGTCCTTTTCCATTACCCTACAGATTTAATAAACGTGATTTTTCCCGAATTTTTTTGTCAATTGGTCTAGATTTACATGCGGTAGAATAATTTTATCACTATCTCGATAGTTCCATAAAAAAATACAGTTTATGAAATTTCGTTTACATATTATTCAGTCCGCCTCCATAGTGTAATTAATGGTCAGTACACTCGGCTACCGTTCTGGAGGTTCCGGGTTCGATTCCCTGGAGGGGGTCAAATAAGTAAAGGTAATTTTTTTACTCAAATATTTATTCAATATAACCCTGGACTGGTACCTGAAGTGGAGGGCTGATCACCTTTCCTTCGTGTGTTAACGATCAAGATAAAACTGCGTTTATATGATGCAGTGCCCTATGCACCATTGGGGTGCGGGTAAGGGTTTGATTGATATATTATTCAATGTCTTTTTCGGAAAAAAAAAACTAGGTAGGCAGAGAGAATAGAGCGCCGTACCAGTCTGTCTTTGCTAACAATCTTCGCTTATTCAACACTCACGCATCTGCTCATACATACATGCCGATTAATCAGACTCCTGACGTGACAAGTGATCACGTAAACCAGCCTATGACAAGTCGTAAGCCGTGTAAATAACCCGACCTTCAAATTCTTCTTTATCTATGTTGAGATCTCAAAAAATGTTAGAATCATATAATCATTAAAATACTAAAAGAATACATCAAACGTGATTAATGTTAATACGACTAGTTTCGAGAACCACAAAAAACACTGTTTGTATTTTCACATGTTGATGACAACATCAGTAGTTCTCGAATCTAATCGTGTTTACATTAAGAAACTAAAAGTGGAAGAAAAAAGTTTTGACGATAAAAAATGTGAAGAAAAAGTTTTCAGGATATTATATTCAACTTATTTCTTATCTGTTATTTGATCTTCACAAATATATTATTGAAGAGAGGGAAATGATAGACATAACTGTAGCTTACATAATAAATGAGACAGAAAAAATCCAATTCTCTCGTTCTTCCTTTTACGATATTTAATTTACGTAACTATTTATTCCATATCGATATATTATTTATACACATGTTCGTATAAATAATTATTTTTCCTGGAAGATATTTTAATAACAGGGATATAATAAACAAATCAAAATATTCATGATTGCTTTGCGTCTGACAACATATTAATTACGGAAGCGTTCTGATATCTCACTTACCCAAAATATCATATGTCAATTATTACGGAAGGTTCATACGAGTGTCTACAGTAATTCCGCCAATTTTGAATCAACTCAAAACGAAAACCTTTCATACGTATAACAAACTATGTAGTGAGTTTTGAACTTTGACTGCATGAGTAATTTTGTATGGTCCTAAGTTCGACTAGTCAATATTATGAGTGATCGTAGCAGTTTCTTTTAAAAACATCTATAATAATCTATATTTTTATTTTTATTTTATAATTTAAATGTAATTTTGTTTTAAAATCACTTTACATATTTTATTTTAACTTAATTATAATGTTTACCGGTTTCGAAGCTAACCGCTTCTTTATCAAGATTGCAGTCTTGATATAGAAGTGGTTAGTTTCGAAACTGGTAGACATTATAATTAAGTTAAAATAAAATATTTTTATCGCCTACTTTCAAAATCCGCCAGATCCATGTAAGTCGATTTTCCAAAAAATTGCAAAATTCTCCGGGTAACATTTTTGTTAAAATGATTTGTGTATCTTTGGATAAAATATTATGAAATAGTGAATTTAAAAAAAAAAAGATTTTTTTTCAGTATTAAAAAAATACGATACACAAACCGATAATTACGTCAACTCAATTTTTTACCTATCCCCACTCTCTGATTGGCCGATATGGGTCAGAAGGAGAGATCCATGAATATAGCGGAATTTGAAAAACGACGCTGTTTTTAAGTATTTTTTAGCAGGGTTTTCAAGTATATAAATATTTTAAACAATAAAACCCACAATTGGCATTCCGATGGAGTATTTATTTTTAAATCTTACAAAATTGGATCTGGCGGACTTTGAAAGTAGGTGACACATTTATAGTGATTTTAAAATAAAGTTACATTTTAATTATAAAAAAATATCTGGGTTGATCGTTGGCAAGTTTATCCCCGATTTGACGCATTTAAGGCAGAACTAAAATTTAAATGAATATATTTCATCGTCTGTTCTCATCAGCAGATGAAAATACAAACATAAATATCATGTAAAATATCATATGACATATTGACCCGTTATTTCATGTGTGAGTATCCATGGTTGATTTAAATAAGCTTTTTATTTTACCAAAGATCCTAATTAAAATATATGTAAGATTCTTTCCGATTTATTTTGCAATCTGGAAGACGCCTAAAAACACTATTTTCAATTATCATGAGGCCTATAATTTTAACCAATTATCTTATTCACAACATTTGGGTATCCTAATTCTTGATTACAAAACTGGATTTATCCACTTATTTTTAAATACAAATATTTCTTCTGAAATATATTCTTCCTCATCTATGTTGAGAAATCAAAATGTAAATGATTTTCATTAATTTATTTGGCAGTTTGTGGTAATATCTGTCCATTTTTAATTTAAGTATAACTTATTTTTTTGACACCTCATTAAAGATGAAGAAGAAAATGGAAGTCTGGGCATTTACGGGGCTGACGACCGTCATAGGCTGGTTTATGTGATCACTTTACACGCGTGTAGCATTCACCAATTTTACCCATTATTGACAACCACACTTCTCAAATTCTTGGAAGTTCTGTATATATGAACCAATTTAGAAACCTTGTTCTTGAATCACTAGAACTTCACTAGAGACATCTATTGGTGAGATGAAAAAAAACTAATTGTAAAGAAGCTTTTTACTAAGCAGAGACTTTTATATTAGCATGTGAGGTCCAAATCCTGGATTTCAATCACACACATGAGAAACGCCAGAAAATACCATTTTCATTTTTATTATTAAGCTTATAATTTGACCAGATAATTTATTTACAACATTTTGAGTGTGTCTACAACATTTCTCATCATTAAAAAAAAACAGTTTGTTTGATGTTCGAAAATGATGCGGAATGCATCGAAACACGTGTCACAATAGATTTTAAGAAATAGTAGTATTTACCAAGTAAAACTCAAATTTAAAAAGTAAATATTTTACTAATTGTATTTTTTTTCAGTTGCTCGATAAACTGGGAGGACCAATCACTAAACGCCCTCACGTACATAATATTTCTGTTTGCGTTTGGCCTCATCTTTCCCGTTATCATCATCACATTCAGTTACATGAACATCATCAGGACGATGAAAAAGGTAAATCAAAAATGTATTAAAGCTCCCTTAAATATTTCCGCGATCGACCTATATTTTGGCTTGAAATTAGAGAAATTTTATCTAGAAATGACTATTGCTCGTCGATTCAGAAAATTGCGAAGAGAAATTTAAATTTGAGCTCGAAAGAGTTCGAAATGGCTACCTTATCGGAACGCATCAGAATAATTGAAGAGATATGGGTTTAAGTGAAAAGAGAATAGGGTTTTATGCTGTATCAACCCTGCGTTAGTCGCAATACTACGAGATACGTATTTTGTCTTAAAGTAGGTATCTAACAGATACAGAAGTTTAAAATTAAATTTATAAGATAAATCGATGTTAAGGCTGAACTCGTAAACATCCAATTCAGAAACTTTGGAGCGACCGGCTTCGTGACAATCCAGACACCTGGTTGGCACATTTTTTTATAACATATATTGGATTTTTTTACGGATATACTTACATATATTGAAAAAACATTTTAACATTTTTTTTATTATTTTTTTCAGTAACTCTTTTCGTTTCAAAACCAAATATTTGTTTGGAAAAAAACTTTTATTCGCTGCAAAACAGTGTTTTAAGAAGATTTAATTTTTTAATTTTTTAAATACTTATTATATAGAAAATTAAATTACAGTTTATCGTATATTGGGTCTTAATTTTTAGATTCAAGTTTAAATATGAATAACTCTACATTTTTTAAAAATATTTAATATAGAGTAGTAAGACATTAATGAAGAGGTTGTAGCCTACAGAGTGAGTTTTTTTTTTTTTATTTAAAATTTTCTAAATTTTTTTAAATATTGTATATCAATTTATTAAACATGTGCCATGCACATTATCAATAAATATTGTCAATTTGAAATCACTACACCATAAACGTGGGGCAACACGATTTCTGACCTAGTATTTTATTGACTGTTGCCAAAATTGAAAACACCGTTGGGTAAATTGTGTATGCCGGGAAGTTGAATACTTTGAAGGGATCTAGGCATGTGAGTTCTAAATAAATTACCTTTTTACTTTGATTTTTTTTAGAAAATGTTAGTAATATTAGTATATACCACTCACCGAGATTTTTTGTCTATCGGTTTCGAGACGTACCCGTCTCTTCGTCAGGACAATAACTAAAACAGCATGCAAACAATACTACACGTCACTACCAAAGCACTATATTCACACTTACAATAACACAAAATGTTGATCACATGACCCGAGGACCAACATGCACTAGGGGTTGCAAAACAAACATGCAATAAGTACATTTTGTTTTATGACGTCAGTCTTCATATTAATTTTATGGCCCACGTATCATATCGTATCAAAACGGTTTCAATTTTTATTTAGATATTTTACACTGGATAAAAAACTGATCAGAATGTTTACATTTTCAGAACGCCATAAGGATGGGTAGAGTTACGAAGGCTGAGACCAGGGTGACCATGATGGTATTCATCATGATCCTGACCTTCATGATAGCGTGGACACCCTACTCTATACTGGCGCTCATCGAACAATTCGCGCCGCACGATATAGTAAATATATATTTTTAATACAGAAATTTAGACAAAAGTTACCAAATAAGTCAAATAATGAACACAGTTGAAATTAAAGGGATGAATTAAGTTTGTAAAGGTTTATAAACTTGACATGAAATATGTATCATTCTTCCCTTTTTATGAAAGAAGATGGAGGTCTGAGCATCCCAGGGCATACCTGGCATTTGGCTGGCTTAAGCGATCAATTTATGCATTTGCGTAACGATCGCCATTCTGCCCATTATTATTACAAGGGTAAATATCTAGTGTCCGAAATAAGAAATAATATCAATATTGAGATTCATTTGAAAAAAAATGTTTTTGATTTTTAGTATTTTATTTTTGTAACTGTCTCCTTGTCATTCATCATTCATTTTGTGTAATACCACTTAAAAATAAATGATGAATTATAAAGAAAGTATTAGATTACCGTACTACAATGCTTTTAATAAACAAAATGCATCCTATATATTATTAGATTAAAACCAATATTTTTAGTTTTCCACTTTATTTATTTGACCAGCGACCGAGTTTCGTCGTTACCGACATCATCAGTCTGGTCGTTACCGTCGTTACTACCGTTACTACGTTATCTACGTTATCGTTACTACCGTTACTGGTCGTTACCGTCGTTACTGACATCATCAGACCAGTCTGATGATGTCGGTAACGACGAAACCCGGTCGCTGGTCAAATAAAAAAAGTGGAAAAGCTAAAAATATTGGTTTTAATCTAATAATATATTAAAAATGCAATTCCATCACGAAGTGTCAGTGGATAATATAAATCTATTGAAATGCATCCTATTTTTGTATCTAAGAAATTGTTCAATATTATCTACTTTTTGGTTTGTTCATCAATATCGTCAAAATATCATTATTTAATTTTTGGAGAGATGTTTTTTGGTGATATTACATTTTTGTATGTAATCCTCTCCTTATCATTCATTGTTCGCTTTATGTAATACCACTTAAAAGTGAATGATGAATGATTAAGAGAGTGTAAGATTAACATATTACAAAATAAAAAAATATTTTTAAAATGAAAAATATTACATTTTTATGCAAGAAATTGTTCAATATCATTTACGTTCAATTTGTTCATTTTTAAAGGTCTCACCTGGGCTAGGGGTAGTTCCAGCTTTAGTGGCGAAAAGTTCCATCTGTTACGACCCCATTATCTACGTGGGAATGAACACACAGGTAAATATATAAATAGTATTTTTTTTATATACCATTGTATCAAAACTCATCAAAACTCAGCCAGAAAAGTCAATTAATGTATGTTTTCAAAAGCTTTTATTAAGCTCGGATGAATTTTATTTTACGACTATTTTTTTAATCGATGTTGAAATAAAATCGTAACAGTCCGATTTCGAAATTCTATAAACGGAAATGTCAAATTGGCTTACCAACGTAATCATGCTTTCATAGTTTCGAAATTCGGTAAGAAAATATAATAAATAATAATGGAATATACTAATTTTAAAAAATTATAACACAAAAACTATATTGCCAGTATGGATTTTATTATTTGTCTGTATACAGGGGCTAATTGAAAGTTTTATTTTATTTAGTTTTAAAAACGACGTCTCGAATGCTGCCATTGTTCTCGTCAATGCGCTAAGATAGGCGAATATATATATATATATATATATATATATATATATATATATATATATATATATATATATATATATATATATATATATATATATATATATATATATATATATATATATATATATATATATATATATATATTTAGATTTACATATTTGTGCTTTAAAATGTGTGGCAAGTTTTTAATTTTTTTATTTTGTTCGTTTTTTTTCAGTTCCGACTTTCCGTTAAGCGACTGTTCGGATTTGGAAATAAGGAGGACTCAGTACACGAACGAGCACTCAACAATACTTTATTATCCCCATCCAAAGGAGTATCCCAGTATAACGACAATAATATTAAATTACAGTATCTTAATCCAAACAATAATACTGTTGTCGCAGTTACAATTTACCAAGACGAAGACTATGATAAAACAAATAATGATCTCGATACAACGGGCGTTAAAAAGAAAAAGAAAGTAGACAAGAAGAAAAAGAAAGTTACCCTAACAAGAAATACTCAAGACGAATCCACCGAGCATTCGGTTGATTCTGTCAAGGAAGAAGTAGAAAGACTCCATGTGTGTTCTGCCAAGAAAATTACTGATAACCCATATCAAGCATCTGAGCTAGCAAACAAGTATATCATCACACATTTAATAAAAGACGACATCACTCCAGACTCTACTGGTTCAGAATTAGAACCAATCGTACAAAAAAAGAGATCAAAACTTATGAAGAATATAATGTACCACGATGGAGAATCAGAAAATAGTTCATTTGGAAATCTAGGTGAAGACTTCGACAGCTGTGACATGCTGATTACCGAAATGAGGAAGCACTCTTCTAAAGATATTGGGACAACTAACACAGCAATGAACTACTGGGACGACATATCTTTGAACACCCCTGAATCATCTCGAAGAATCCAAAAGGACCTTCATATCAATTATACTTCCATCGTAAATGACAGTCCAGTTTCGACACGAAGGGATTCCTTGACTAGTTCTCAGTTGAGGTTTAAACCTGATTCTGATATCAGGGAAATCAAGTATAGTGGAGGAAGGAAGCCTTCCTCGAACAGTATGCTCGCAGGACATACGAGGAAGCTATCAGCTGCTCCGCGATACAACAGAGGAAACATTGGGACAAGACTGATGGTAGACGAAAGAGAAAAGTCGAAGTTGATGTGCTTCGAAGAGTCCAAGGCTGTGAATAGAGAAAACGGGGATCAAGAAGTGGAACAATTGTAAATGATTGAATTTGACTTGATTTGGCTTCTGATCTTCATACATTTTGATCCTCATATATACATTTTTTGGTTAATTTTTGACATCTATTTATTTTTATTTATCTAAATGTTCAAAGAAGCCGTTTTTATTTGCAATCTCCCTCTCTCTCTCTCTCCTTAGTTTCAATCCCGTGGATTGGTCTGCAGCAACAAATGTCACATCCTTTGCCATTGTGGTCTATAATCGAAACCTTCTTCAGCTCTTCAGTTCATCATACGTTGAACAGCCCTTTGCATATTTGGCTTTGATTTTCTGTAATTTAATTGAGCTACAGAATTTTTCTTAAAGATAGGTTCAAATTTAAGGGATTAATTTTAATCGTGCATTTTGTTCTCGTTATTTTTCGACCTATTTTCGTTTTCACAAATGCATTTTTTGGAAAATATGATTTTGTTGTTATAAGCCGAGTCAATTTGTATAAATTTAGAGTAATTTTTCTCATTGAATTGAAATTCCAATGCTCATTTAAAACAAACATTTGTGTAATTAAATGTTTAAAAAACAGGAATTTCTTTCAATCATGGTTTTAAGATCATTTTTTGTCATTTTTTCACCCTCATATATAATTTTTTTATATAAGTATATATATTTTTAAAATTCGATAATTTTTTAAATTTTTCATATTGAATCGAATTTTGAGGGTTCATAAGTGATATTTTTTATACTTGTGTAGTTAAATGTTTAAAAAGGAGGATTTTTTTAAAATTATTATTTTTAGCCCATTTTTTCATCCAATGCATTTATTTTACATATATATGGTTAATTTTTTTACATGTGTTTTAAAAAAAATATAAAAGTATATTGAAAATTCAAATAAGCTGTGTTTATTTGCATTCATTTTGTTGATTTATTTTAAATCACTGCGCAAGTCAATTTTGTCAATTTTAGTCAAATTTGACTAAAAGCATTGATTTATTACGTGAAACATCTCAGTGTTCAATGGGGAGAAACAATCCTAAATTCTAAAATGGATTATTTATATAAATATAACTTTGAAAATTTCAGGCGTAAGATTAGGAATTTAAAAATTAAAAAAATTAAATTTATTTATAAAATCATGAGAAAATCAGTACGATTCTTCTTAGAATATAGTAGTTTCAACTATCTATTTTCAACTTTAAAAAACGTAACGTCATCAAGTGTGACATAATAAGTTTTTTCGATAACAGGAATCAGAATAGTTAAACTTGCCATACCCGTTACCGCAAAGTTTGCGTACCCTGTTGATGCATTTACCATGCATTTATGCATTGCTATAATACAATTTTTTAAATCCATGCATATGCGTAATGACGCCTACTTACTAAATTCTTTATTTCGATGGGCGAATTTTTCTTATGAAAACGATTAATAAAATTATTTATTAAAATTATCTTAATTATCATTTAATAAATAGTGTGTCAAATCAGACATTTCTCCTGAATGTTTAAATGTTAAATATATTTATTACCTATATAAGAGTCAATTTCAGATAGTAAAAATTTATATAACGTAAGTCTAGACATTAAGTTAAATATTTCACTTCATTTTTTTCCTAAAAGATTTGAACATTTCAAAAGAGAAGATGCTTTGAAGTTCAAAGATAAAAGTAGTTTTAATTATAATTAGTTAGCTTCACACGTACGCGCTTTACCGCGCGTGTGAATCCACGAGCGACAGAGCTAGCGTCTGAAGCCGCGTGTAAGGGAAATTGCCACTAGGCGGGTACAATTTATCAATTTATCTCACAGCCGAGAGGTACAATTAATTGAACATACCTTCCCTGCCATGTTTCTTGTGGTTTTACGCGCGTACGTGTAAAAGCCAACATTGAAGAGCTTTTACAATGATCAGTCTGTGATGTGTGTAACTGTACTATGCCTTGATGGTAAAATGTTTGGATCCAAATACAGGTTAAACTTATACACTCCGTACATATGTACAAATATGGTAAATGTCTATTTTCTTTTCCAATGTGTTATGTAAATATTAATTAGAAAAATGATCTTCTTATGCAACATGCTCTTAATATTTTTAGATAGAATTAAATCATATTTTTGTAAAATAACGTATGTGTATCGATTTAATATCTTATTTCCCGTCAACATCTTATATTTGTATTAAAATTTTAATGATTTTAAATTCACAATTTTAGAGTCTGGAACTCTTTTTTTTTTTTTAAATATTATTATTAATTTACTAATGTATATTCCATACTTTGAAGTGAAGTTATAAGTCTCTGAAGTTCATATGATATATAAAACATAAGAAAAAAAAATAATACACCATCAATTATTAAAAGAAATAACAGTGTACTAAGTAAAATTAAGTCAAATTTATTATACTTGGTGGCACAAAATTAAGAATTCCATCGGAATTTTTTTTTGATTGGCGTTATATCGCTCACTCCTTTCAAGAACGCCATAAATAAAAAAATTGATTTTTCAGGAGAACGTTTTTAAAGTTCAAACATAAAATACAATGTATTAAAAATAAATATCAAGCCACTTATTAAACTTTTTACTGTGTAACAAATCTTTTAAGGTAAAACTTGAAGGTTTTTTCTACATTTGAAAAATATTTAGTATTTTTAAAAAAATAATAAAACAATACCCTTTCTTCATAATGCAAAAACAACACTTTCTGCCTTGTAGCGGGTAAATATTAAGTTAAAAATATGCCACTTTTGCTGGGATATAGCACATTTTCTGGGCATTTCGAAAACATGCATAACTGAAAATTGACAAATTTGGATTTATGACGTTCTTGAAAGGAGTGAGCGATATGTCAATCATATTTTACATTTGTGAACTAGTCATCTGCAGTATACAAATGAATTCAGGATGGCGCAAAATTAATCATTCAATTTTGTTTTTGAATTACGTGTTTACTAAAAAAAAATATTTCGAGAGATGAAATCTTTATTTGGAGCTGTACAATTTTCTGTTATGTGGAGTCAAATGGCTGTGCCCGTTTTATCAATCTGTTTGAATACCGCAGCTGTCTAATTCACAAAATTTCAAGTATGATTGATGACGCTTGTAAAAATTATAACATCTTCCGATAGGATTAGTTTTGTACCACCCTGAATAAAAAGGGGTTTTTCAATGGGTGTGTTCGAACATCATAAGTGAATAGCGGCCATATTGGTGAAGCTACAGCTGTCAAATTTGACAGGAATACTCATTAGGTCTTGATATTTAACCTTGTAATACCACACGATTCAACAACACGTTGAAAATATTGAAACCTATCATCAAAATCAGTGCTCTGTTGATTTTGGGAAAAAAGCTACATTGATATAATAAAATATTTATTAATTTGAGTAGTATGGTAGTCCGCCTCCGTAGTGTAATGGTCAGCACGCTCGGCTACCGTTCTGGAGGTCGCGGGTTCGATTCCCAAGGGGGGTAAAATAAATATAAGTGATTTTTTCACTGTCATATTTATTCAATATTACCCTGGACTGGTACCTGAAGCGGAGGGCTGATCACCTTTCCTTCATGTGTAAACGATCAAGATAACATTGCGTTTATATGACGCAGTGCCCTATGCACCATTGGGATGCGGATAAGGGTTTTGTTTGTTGAGTATGGTAGTCAAACATGGGCAGAATGGTGAATGCTACACGTGTATAAAATGATCACTTAAACCAGCCCATGAAGGCAAGCATTGTAAATATCTAGATTTCCATATTCTTCTTGATCTTTGCTGAGATATCAATACAAATAACTATTAAGTGGACACCAACCCACAATGAGAAAACTAAAATTTGGAAATTTCAAATATATATTAATTCCTAATTAAGATTTAAAATTCTAAATATTATGAATTAATAAGCAAATAAAAAAGATCTAAAATGTATAATTGACGTAGTTAGCAACGAAATACATCGTGTTATTCGGCCACGCTAGCTATGCGTGGATAAGTTTGGCTAGACAAGTAATTAAAATTCAATCATTTTAACATATCGCTCACTCCTTTCAAGAACGTCATAAATCGAAAAAATGATTTTTCAGGAGAACGTTTTTAAAGTTTTAAAATATAATAAAATTTATTCAAAATAAATATCAAGCCACTTATTGAACTTTCTACTGTGCAATATATCTTTTTAGGTAAAACCTGAAGGTTTTTTCTCTATTTGAAAAATATTTGGTATATTTCAAATAATAATTAAACAAAACCTTTTCTTCAAAATGCAAAAACATCACTTTCGGCCCTGTAGCTGGTAAATAGTAAGTTAAAAATATGCCTCTTTTTCTGGGATATAGTACATTTTCTGGGCATTCCGAAAACATGCACAACTGAAAATTGACGATTTTTGATTTATGACGTTCTTGAAAGAAGTGAGCGATATGTCTTAACAGAAACGAAAAATCTCTTATATTGAGAGAATATGGGTTTCTGGGCATTCGCAGGGCTTACGACCTGGCATTCGCTGACGTAATTACTTTATACACATTTTTTACTTGTATTAAGCGTTTGTTAAATGTGCCCTCGACATGGAAATAATTGAAGTAGTAATCTTGTATATGTAAACAGTAAATATATAAATATATAAAGTATTTAAAAAATACAACAAAAATAAAAACAGTAGATAATCTTTGTGCACTAATAATTTAGTATAAGCGTGTATTAATTCGCGATAAATTGATGTTAGTGACATAAATATTTGAAAAATAAAATATCATATTATCTTTTATAAAAATCAAATACTGTCATCGAAATTTCAATTTTCTTTACGTCAAAATCACGTTCGGTTATTATTAAAATACGTGGGCAGCAGACGCTGTGTGTGCCGCGGGAAAAACCAGTGGCGGGTATCTCATAACATCAGTTAGCAGTGGCGTAACGTCGGTGGTAAAATAATCAGCAGTAAAATAATTAAATTCTAATAAATATATATTTAACCTCATGTGGTAGTCCAGACAAATCCATTAATACAAATTTGTACATTTTTAAGTACAGTGAAATATAACATTTAAAATGAGGTAAGCTCACAAACTAATAGAAATTATACTATTTATTGATTCGGCATTAACAATGTGGAATGACATATTGATGATTTTGTTTATTATTATTGCACACCTCTATAATCACATAATGAGTTTTATTTCATTACACACGACTAGTTTCGAAAACTAACATATGTTTTCATCTACGGGTGAAAAATAAAACTAACGAGCAAAAAATGTTTAGGTATATATATATATAGCGGTTGAAATGGTAATAAATAGAGGATAAGGAACGGGAGTTTTTGTAAAAGGAAACATAGATAATAATGGTGACGTATTTTGAAACAGCATATTATTGATTAACGTTTTACCAAAATTTGAATTTTCATGTTTTTCTAAATTTTCAAAATTTTTCACGACTTGACCTTTTTTGTAACTGACGGTAATAATTTAAGTGTGTCTGAGTCAAATGAGTGGTTAGTTTCTATTATATGATTTGCAAATTCTGAAAAATAATTACTAGTAAGTCCACAACGATGTTCTTTGATTCTAATTTTAAGATTTTTTGCAGTAAACTCATTAAGTGGTTTTCTACAAGTGTTTACTTATAAAAAAAAAATGAAAATTACAATGAAGACATTGTAGCGCATTTGTGGTAGTATTTTTTAAACAGTATTTAATAAACAATAGTTACATCTCTATTATTGTTAATGTAACTATAGTTTATTATATCTTTTTTTTATATGTAAGCTGTACAATTCCCGAATAAATAAAATAAAATAAAAATAAAATAAATAAATAAAATTTTACCAGAATGCCGATGTAAAGATTATCCATAGGAAATGCGGCTTGGAAATAAAAAAAAATATATTTGGACGCCATTTTATTTTGCGATTGTGATACGTGCAATACGAGCTGGATGCCTTCCCATCAACGCGATTCGTATTTGCTGCGTTTTGTTATCAATGTATCATTTATTAGCGTCTGCGGTTTCTACGTGACTATTACTATATTACCAAAGAAAACTAGTATATTCTGTCACAAAATCCGGAAAAATAACAAAGCTTAAACATCTACCGTGCGTAAAAAAAACTAGCTTAACCACTTACCATCACGCCGCTTCCCAGCACGGGTAGACAGAGAGAATAAAACAACATTCATGCATCTTTTTGCCTCTTCCACATTCATGCATCTCCTCATACATACCCGCTGATTATTCCGATTCCTGACCTTACCCCTTTTAAGTACTTGAAATACTTGATCACGCCAAAGTTTTCCTGGTATTCCGTTGCTTCCATTACCAACTACATATACCTCATATATTTGTTTTTCTATTTTTTCTTCGATCATTTGAATCACATGCCCAAACCATCTCAACGCGCCTTTCTTAATTTAATCGAAAATGTATTATATCACCATTCGAACATCTTTCATACAACGTTTTGCCGCACATTGGCCTGAGAGAACGCATTTCGATTGCATTGAGTCTGCTTTCATCTGAGTATGCTTCACTTCCCCACACATTAGGGTTGGAACCAGAACTATACTGTGTACTGCAAGTTTTGCTTTCGCATAGGGTTTTATTTGAATTATTTCCTTATATCATATTCCATCACATCATATTATATTAATCTTATATATTCACACATCGTTTTGCCGCATATTCGTCTGACAGATCGCATTTAGATTTAAAGATACCAATAATCAAGTACTTATCTGTGGATTTTTACCAATAGCAAGTAGCTATTGGCGGCGTAGTACAGGAAAAATAATATAATATATATTTTTTTCTTTTAGGAAAAAGTTATTAAGGATTCTCTCCATCTATAAAAAGCATCACAATAACTTAAATTAAGTACGGACAAACTTAGAACATAATACTTCGAAAAAAATGTTACCTGGAATTGAAACCGTACAAACTAAATTTATGTTTTCTCCTAATTTTTATTTTAAAAATATCATTTAATATACCCTTAATTTCTTTTTATGTACTCGTAAATATTTTATACGCTTTTTTAACTTTTTTAATATTGTTTATTGGATATTGACTACGCCATTTGAAGGCTTTTTTATCACAGTGTTTTTGTACATGATCAAACATTGCGCCTGTGATATTTAAGCAGAATATACATTAAAGTTAGAACGATTGCAGAAATATTTATAAAGGCGTTAAAGCAAAAAAGTAAATTTTATACATATATATTTTTGTTATTTTTTTAATTCATGTATATGTAGTGAGTAAAGTATTACTTTTCTTCTGGCCTCAATCTGCGGTCAAGTGGTGCATAGGGCACCGCTTAAAATAGAGGCGGTGATTATATGAAAGTGAGATGAATCAGATCTTTATAGATATTTAAGTGGAATACGTTTGATGGTAAACGGATGATGTAAGTAAAGGAGTTCAGGGTGAAGGACGTTACTGCCATATGGGAAAGGAAATGGGGGAGGAATTATTGATGAAAGTGCAGAATACAATTCAATGGCCAGGACAGTCGGGGAAAACTTTTTTTTACACATATTTTTATATTTATTTTAAGTATGAATAAAATTCTAAAGTTATATATTCTATTATATTTACTGAAAAATGTATCATTTACGAATCAGCGTATAAAAATATATTGATTAGGGACTTATTAGAGGTAATATGTCGCGTGCAGCAAACCTGTTTGTAGACAATTGGAATTGACCAAATTGTTGCATGATATAATAAATAGCCTTAGTTTAATTCTGGCGTTATCTAGATGTATTATTATGACCAAGTTATGGAAAGAAAATCCTAAAATATTAATGTTTCCTTGGTTTATATACCTCTCCCCATCAACTCCTTACCTGATCCATCGCCATTCGCATTGTTTTCAAATATTTACAGTTTCATAAAAATAAAAAAAATTCAATAAAAATTTCAATTATTTGATCAGTTATACATAAATACATTGTAAAAAAATCCATATATTTTGTACATTGTAAAAAAAACCGAATGTATTTTACGTTCACTATATGTCCCATTATTTTAACTGTATAAGGGCGTTTGTCCACTACACGGAATTAAACGGAATTTTACCGTCCGGCACGTCAGTTAGCGTTTTAAAACTATGATTGGCTTGGAGTGGCTTGTGCTTTCGTCCATCTTTCTTCGGTGCTCTTGATCGGTGCGTGAACACGTTGCGCGTAAATTCGATCACGCTATACTGTCGTATCGCTTTCATTTTTCAATACCGGACTGCCGGACGGTAAAATTCCGGGTAGTGCACAAGCTGCCTAAGGGTGGTGACTGACCGGAGCATTTCGTCGTAATATAACGTCGTAACATAGCTCGCGGCGAGCATCAGCGAGCATCCGAAACTATGGATGGACCGCTCGGCTCGCTGTACTGACTATACGAATGGTCGCATCGTAACGTGTTTCGTTACGACGAAATGGCTCCGGTCAGTCATCATCCTAAGGTTCAATATTGGACCAGTATTACTAGTCTCTTTTTGGTTAGTTGAAAGATATTACTTCTAAGCAACAAGCCCGCCAATGTATATATACTCTGTAAAAGAAGTTCAATAAATTAATAAAATTATAATATTATGTACATGCATATGAGTAGATATAATAGTTTACATTTAATAAAACATATGTATTATATATTAAGTACCTACTAGAATATTAGTGAAGTGTTATTTTTATAATTGTAATTTAAATTTTACTTAAATGTTACCTAATTGTTTTAGTAACAGATGTGTATGAAATCAAATTAAAATATTTAAAAATAAACAAATTGTTTCATTATCAATTTTATAGGAATATTTTTTGAACAAAAAATAACATAGTTTTATGTTATCTATTATTCTAAATATTCCCAAGTCAATATTCTCAATACTTCAAGTCTCAAAAGTAAATACTATTTTAAAAGAAAAAAACAGCAATTTTCCAACTATTTAAGGGTGAAAAATACTGAAATTTAAAGAAAAGTTCATCGTCGAGATACCAACATGATTTTACAATTCCAAAATACAATACCAAACAATTCCAACAGAACTTTAAATATTTGGGAACCAAGTACTTCAACCTTCCCACAGATATAAAAATAATTGAAGACATTAAAATGCAAAAAAATAAATCTTATAATTACATATGTAAATAATAATCCAAAAAACACAAACCATAAATAATAAGTGTTAATCCCTCTCGAAGCACAACATCTTAGTCTGTTTATTGGAGATAACTGCATTATTAATTTAAAGATTTTAGAAGTAGAAATATCTAGAAAATTAATTAAATAATAAAAAAAACTTATAACTGAAATATATAAGTAGAGAAATATAAAAATCAAAAATTAATTTAAAATTTTTCTTCTATATGAAATCGATGCCCTGAAATATTTTTAAATGTTGGGGAAACGTTTTTAAAAAGTACGTACGTAGGCAAACTGAGAAATCTAAAAATGTGATACTTTCTAAGCAAAGAATCGAATTAAATTTTTGTTTTTATTTGCAGAATTAAATTTCACAGAAAAGGTGTATTTGAGAACGAACTGAACAAAGAAATTATTTCTTTGTAGTACGATACCTAAGAAGTTCTGTGATTGGAAGGTAGATTATTTACAACCCAACGGCATTAAAATAATAATAACAGAGCTATTCTCAAAGCAAAATGTTCAAAGGCGAAATATTCGCTGAAAAGCAAAAATCTAACCAGATATGTACATTAAAAAAGTCGTAAATGGTCCAAGTGGGAAGGCAGCAACATTCCGATTCTCTCGGGAATTTGTGTTCAGGATCACCTCCCAATGCTGTCAAGGGAATGGATGAACTGGACTAACAAAGGTATACTGTGTGTTTAACCTTTCCCTCCCGATGATATGTATCTATTACAACTCGACTTTAAAAATATCAGAATATAGTATAAAATAAAAAATTGTTGGGTAATATATCCAAAATTAAACAAGGTTTGTTGGATTGAATTCTACATTTATTTATGTATATGCTAATACGTGGCGCGTTTCGTCTTCTTAGGACATTATCAAACACGTGTTTGATATATACATAAATATATATACATAAATGATATATACATATACATAAATAAATGTAGAATTCAATCCAACAAAACTTGTTTTATTTTGGATATATTACCCAACAATTCAATATGGAACTCTACCAACTGTCTGCAGTTACAATAAATAAAATATAATAGCTCAGAATCTTTGTGTTCCACCGTAATATAACTACGTATTACATGAAAGTATTATAATACAAAAAATCAGGAATAAAATCATTAATACATAAAAAATCAGTGTGTGCGAGTGTGGACGTGCTTTGCGTATACGCGCATGTCGTAGCGTGTTTACTGCGCCAGTAGTGAGCAGATCGTCTTACGCGCGGTTGTGTCGCTACGCTAGGCTATTGCGGCTACTTACGATGTATTTTTTTCTCGTTTTCAGATACTTACCAGAGCTAACATTACAAACTTGTTACATACAACTTCAATTTTGGTGAATAAAAGCAAAATTTAGGAATATTCATATTTTTCCCGTTTTCAAACCGTATTTTAAATGGTGTACAAAATACAAATCACCGGCGCAGGCGAAAGTTTTTGGCACCGTAAGGGAAAGGTTAAATATTTTGATCCTTAGGGAAGAGTTACGTGGGGATGTTTAACCACACACCCCTGAAAGGAGAATGGGTACATACCGCATTTTAACCTTTGACCTTTAAATTAAATATTTATTTTGTCAAACACTGGATTATTTCCATAAGTGCGTATACTATTAAGATATCGTGGGTATACTGGTTATTAAACTTAAAGTTGACTACCGTTCTGGAGGACCGGGGTTCGATTCCCAAGGGGGGTAAGAATAAATATGAGTGATTTTTTCACTGTAATATTTGTTCAATATTACCCTGGACTGGTACTTGAAGCGGAGGGCTGATCACCTTTCCTACATGTGTAAACGATCAAGATAACACTGCGTTTATATGACGCAGTGCCCTATGCACCATTGGGGTGCGGATAAGGGTTTTATTATTTATTTTTAAAGTGGACTTTACTTGTAAAACCACATTAATATGACATTTTAAACTACTTGGTGTATTTTACCACTTTTTAAAGTTTTTTGCTAAGGTTTTTTTAATATAATAGATGGTGCTTTGAATAGAATGATTCCAAATAAAAATAGGTCCATGGAAGCCAAACTGAAGGTTCACAACGGAGTGCTGGTACCAATCCTGATATACGAGTATGTATGGAAGCGAAACATGGAACTGGCAAAGCAAGGATGAAAGCAGAGTGAACGCCGTGGAATGTGTGGAAAATTGATGTATGATAGACTTACAAACGAAGAAATATAAAAGAAAGGAATGTAAGGCTGAACTAGGGATAGTTGAAAAGAAGAAGAGTTCTTAAAGGTGGTATGGACATGTGGAGTGAATGGATAACTAGAGAATGACTGAGAAAGTTTATTTGGTGATTGTGAACGGGAAAACAGAGTGAGGACGGCCGAAAAAGACTTAGCACGACCAGATCAAGAGATGGATTGGGCATGTGACTCGAATGAGTAAAGAAAGAAGAGTAAAACAAATTTATGGTTAAAATATGTGATTGGTAATAGAAAAACCGAAACAAAATAAGACTGAAGAAAACTTGGCATGATCAAGTAAGAAGTAAGAGGCAAAGATTGTTTTAATGCCATATTAATGTGGCGTTCTATTTTCTCTGCCTACCCCTGCGGAAAGAGGCGTGATGGTGCGTTAGTTGGCATTATTTTTTTGTAGGTACTTTTGCGCCTGTGATATTGAAGAAGAATATACATTATGTTATACCAATTGCAGTCCTATTTATAAAGGCGTAAGGTAGGAAAAATATATATATATATTTTTTTTTATTATAATTTTTTTAAATCAAAGATACAATGTATGGCAAAATAATCAACATAGTTACAATCAACATAGTTACATGTTTTTATTATTTTTTTTTTTTTACGTGCTACCTCACTAAGAGAGCAGATTGCTCGTGTTTAGAGAGGGAGTTCGCTTACAGGGTTTGTACATATAAATAAGAAATAATAAATGGTAATCAAACGGGAGTTTGCCTTATATGGTTTTGTAAATCATTTTTGAAAGATTTTAAATTGATTATATTTTTTACTCTTGCAGGTAGTTTATTAAAATGTTTTATTCCTATAAAAGAATAGTGGTTTTGAGCTGCACTAGTATTATATTTTGGGGTCTTTTAGTTATTTTGTAATCTTGTATTTCTAAAATTATGTGTCAGTAATGTTTCCCTTTCTTTAAATATTTGTAAAATTGATGCTCTTTTAAAAATCGATTCTACAGTAGGTGCGCTAAATTCTTGGAAAATCAAGTTTGATGGATAGATCCTAGGCTTTTTTAATTATTATTATATTATATTACTATACATTGTACAAACATATATAATCAAATACTCAATACATTATTCCTGATTTGAAATATGCTTTTCTTAGTAAAATAAATATATAAATATACATCGAGCCCCTACCGAATTCACCGAAACATCCGAATAAAAGATTTAGGTTTTGTACTGACATTTCTTAGGGAACTGCATTTTATGGAATAAAATAACAATATGTAATGTAATTTTTTTCGACATGAATTTTATTTAACCAGCAGCCGGGTTTCGTCGGGGTTTTAATTTTTATAAAAGGGTCTCTGCTAAACGAAAGCTTTCTTAATCTAACATAAATGGCTCCAGTGATCTCGCATGTATCATGACATTAATTACATACCAAATGTAGGAGTCCCAATTTTTTTTAAAGTGTAGTTGTCATTCTTGAGTATAATGGTGAATGTTGCACGTGTGTAAAGTGACCACTTAACAGGACATATACTGTAAATACCTAAACTTACATAATTCCTCTTTACCTACATATATATATATATATATATATATATATATATATATATATATATATATATATATATATATATATATATATATATATATATATATATATATATATATATATAATATATATATATATATATATATATATATATATATATATATATATATATATATATATATATATATATATATATATATATATATATATATATATATATATATATATATATATAAATACAAATTTCTAAATATATTGGTATTTGGGTGAAAAATCTAGTCTCGTAGAACAAATTATTTTTTATTTTAAGATTCCACGAGATCATCTTTACTCCTAAGATGGGGTCAGAGGATTGACATTTCCAATTTCGCTTTTGGAAACTAAAATATTTTCTACCAAAAATATTTGCTTTGGGGCAAGCAATCCCCATGTCATCAATACATCAGCCGTTATTTTTGAAAGTGGATTAAGTCCACTTTCGAAATGAAAAAAAAAATGTTACTAGTATTTTGTTTAAGCAAAAGCAATTTGCCACTGTATATTAAGCATGAAGATCTTTAACAAAAGATAAAAACAGCATTATGATGAGTTAACTGGGAAGGATGAAAAATCGAAGTTTGACAGAATTAGAAATGGAGATTGTAAGGCTGAACTAGGAATAATTGGAAAAATTAAGAAAAGTTCTTTAAATAGGTATGAATATGTGAAGCAATTAGATAACGAGATAGTGGCTAAGTATATTTGAAAAATGTGAACGGGAAAACAGAACGAGGATGGCCAAAAAAGACTTGTCACGGCCAGATCAATCAGAACCTGAAATTTGTTGATGTCAAAAGTCTACGTAACACGAGGGTATGTATGACTAGATGTATGGACGTGAAGGAAGCTAGGAGTATATGTCATTACAGAAGAGAGTGGCGTTTCATCCTCTCTGCCTACCTCTTGAGGAAATGGCGTGATCTATTTACAATATGAAATTTCTTAGGTCACGATTCGATAATCGATAATTATACGAGAACCGAAAATGAAATTTCAAGGACGCATCACGTTTATTAGGTACATTTCGTAACATAGAATAAACATACTCATATACCGTAGAGAGAAGGAAAAAGAGAGAGATATACATTTCAACGTCACAGTAGAGGATCAAAAGAAATACTTGCTAATATTTTTAAATTCATTCAAACTCTCCTTCAAATATCTCTATACGTAAATAATAAATGGACTTATTCCATTTTTGAAAATAACGGTTCATATATGAAATTATATTTGAATTGAATAAATCATTTAAAGGGGCTTATAGCGATATTATTTTGAATGAATTTTCTAAGAAAAAGAAATCTACTCGTATTCAATATATTTTGTGAAAACCTAAGACCCTGTTATGACACTCTCCTTAGACCTTTCATCGTGCTTTCAATATTCACTATTTGTGTGTTTGATATTTCAGCAAGAAAAACAACATATTTAGAAAATAAAGGTCAGGATTTTTTAAATATTTGTATGTACGAATTGTTTTCTCCAATTACAACATATATATATATAAACATATATATATATATATATATATATATATATATATATATATATATATATATATATATATATATATATATATATATATATATATATCTTACTTCAATTACCAGATATGTCCAATGCCTGAGAATTCTCATACAATCAATAAATGATATATATATTCATGTTTCATTTTTCTATCATCTTCATCGAATTGAGACCTCTATTATATAATATTGATAAATCATCCATAGGGTGAAATAATCCAGTGTCAGAAAAAACGTACACAGATATGAAGGCAATAGTAAATACTGTTTTTTTTATATTAAAAAAAGGCAGTTTATAAAAAATTAAAATATTGGCAAGCAAGTTAATCGCAATGCGGAAATATTATATATCCTTAGATTGATTACAAATTGTTCCATTGTTCATTCAGTGAACCATAAATATTGTATATGAAAATTAATAATCCTTGGTTGATTAAGGTTTAACTACACTTCGTGTATTCACGGGCACGTTCTTTTAAGTGATAATTAATTTCCGACAATAGGTACTTAGCGCTAGTTAAACTGTACCATTAATACTTCGCAATAGTAATGTTTTGAATTTTGCATAATATTTATTGAAGATGAAGACAACAAAATTTCATGCGTCGTACCATATTTCAGGTATCGCTCATGAAAACCTGAAAAACATTTTTAGAGGTGACGGTTTTATGTGATGATGCGTGAATACGTCGCTTTTTATACTTATTAGAAGATCGTTTAGTAATGAAAGCCGCACTTACTTGCTTAGAACTCTTAGTTAATTAAATTAAATTATACATATAATTAAAACTTAAGGAATCAAAAACTGTAAATAAACTGTTCAAATTATTAGCTAATTTAAAATCTTAAAAAATAAAAAGGATATTTTCTTTTCTTGTGTATGTGATTATAATCCAGGATTCGGACCTCACATACAAATGAAAGAGTTACTTATCTGTAAAAAAAACTTCTTTCATCTCACCATAGCTGTCTCTAATGAAATTCTAGTGAATTTAAATAATGTTTCGAATTTGAACAATACATATATATGTATATATATATATATATATATATATATATATATATATATATATGTATATATATATATATATATATATATATATATATATATATATATATATATATATATATATATATATATATATATATATATATATATATATATATATATATATATATATATATATATATATATATATATATATATATATATATTTATACATATATATATATATATATATATATATATATATATATATATATATATATATATATATATATATATATATATATATATATATATATATATATATATATATATATATATATATATATATATATTTATATATATATATATATATATATATATATTTATATATATATTATTATATTCCAAGAATATTAAGTAGTGTGGTTATCAATCATGGGTAGAATTGGTGAATCACGTGTGTAAAGTGCGCTGAAACATTTAATATACATGTATTATATCCATAGATAAGCTTTTATTTGCTATAACTGATTTCAGTGCCCCATTGAGTCTGTTCATAGCATTCATTCACCTTCCTGTATCTTTTATCTTATCAATTCGTCCCTAGAAAACATTAATTAATATGAAGGATAAAACATTTTGGGCATTTTCGAACGGAACGGAAATACTGATGACATTTGCCAATCATTCAGCATCACTTATTTTTCGTTTCGTTGATATTTTATTTTGATTTTTTGTCACCTGAATTCCTTTCTGACATTATGTAATAATGCATTATAGTTATACGTTATGAGCAACAGAGTGTGACTTATGAACGATGCACAATATAATATTAAAATGTACATTGTGACGAGGTCGTAATATCGCAGGTGTTGCGGTCACTCAACTTTCTAACAAAAATCCGTTTTTCAGCAAATAAAAAAAAAATCATTAATTCATTCGGCAGTCACTTTGTGGTAAAATCTATCAATTATTAATAAATGTTTTACTTAGTACATAACATACAGTGTTTGAAAATGATTCGGAATGCATCGAAACACGTGTCACAGTAGATTTTAAGAAATAGTGGTATTTATTGAGTAAAACATTAATTAAAAATTAAAAATCATGCAATAATGAATATTATCATCACGGATATAGCACACATTGATAACATTGGTCTTTTAGGTTTGATGTTTTTTTCATTTTTAAAAAAGAAATATTTGTGTTTTTATTATTTACACAAATATTTAAATTTCATACTATTTCTGTGAGCCTAGGCGGCTCATTATTAGAAATAGGTATCAAATTGTGGTGGAGTGGATTTGAACTGGGAAACTCTGACTTAAGAGTCCGCAACACTAACCACGGGACCACAACCCGACAAAAAATTAAAATAAATATTTTTGTTAGCCATGTAATATTCGCACAATTCGTCAATATTTTGTTCATAATAATAATAAAATAATAATAAAACCCTTATCCGCACCCCAATGGTGCATAGGGCACTGTGTCATATTAACGCAGTGTTATCTTAATCGTTTACACATGAAAGAAAGGTGATCAGCCCTCCGCTTCAGGTACCAGTCCATGGTAATATTGAATAAATATTACAGTGAAAAAATCACTTATATTTATTTTACCCCCCTTGGGAATCGAACCCGGGACCTCCAGAACGGTAGCCGAGCGTGCTGACCATTACACTACGGAGGCGGACAAAATAATAGTTCATAATAGTTCATAATAGTTGTTCATAATAATTGTTCATAATAGTTTGATTAAATTTCCATTCCAACATGGAAGAAGAAGAATATGTAAGTCTCGGTAATAACGGGGTTTACGACTTGTCATTGGCTGGCTTGTCACCACTTTTTACACGTGTAAAATTTACCACTCTGTCCATAATTGACAACCACACAACTTCATTTTCTGAAAATGTATTTATGCGTCTATTGACACTTTCTTGCACGTGCTACTTCTTCTGCACCATCTATGGTTGATTCTAGTAAGTTTTTATTTTATTTGCAGAGACCTTTATGATATACTACGAGACGCCTGAAAACATAATTTGACCATTGACCAGTTATTGTCTAAGAGAGTCCCTAACTGGATACAACCCAAGAATTTGTACATATTCGTCTAAGGGGATTGCATTTTGACTGCATTTAGTCTACTTTCATCCTTCTTTTGCCAACTTTATGCTTCACTTTCATACCTTAGGGTTGGAACCAGGACAAGGATGTTATACTAAAGACCCGGTATAAATTTGCTAGAAGCAAAGTTTTTTAAAAACAGTTTTGGACATTTCAACATAGATGAAGAGGAATGTGGAAGTCTGGGCATTTGCAGATCTTACGACCGTCATAGGCTTGGTTAAGTGATCACTTTACACACGTGGAACATTCACCAATTCTACCCATGATTGACAACTACACTACTCATTTTTTTTTGTTAATCCATATTGTATATAAACTCGTGACACAGTACATGCGAGTTCACAACAGCCATCTATGTTGGATTTGGGAAAGCTTTTATTAAGCAGAGACTCTTCTTATTTATATGCACGGTCCGAAACCTGGATTAAATTTACATACTTGAGACCCGCTTAAAAACATGGTTTTTATTTTTTTATGTAGCTTATACCTTGAATGCCCAGACTGCCATATTTTTCTTCATCTATGTTAAGGTTTCAAAAAATGTAAAAAAATAAATCCTAGGCGGATATATGTAATCCAGATTTGTGAACAAGTATTTGAATTTACTTAAAATGTAATTTTTTAAGACCCACTCACACTCAAAACATAGTAAACTATTGACCATTTCTAGCAAAGTTTGGAGAAAGCAGAAAAAAGTCTCTTGAAGAACTGTTGTGCAATCTTCATTGAATTCTCCCCTATCTTTCCTTGCAATCTGTGGAACGCTTCCACCGTAAAGGCTTCACGGGTCGTTCGTTTAAACTTATTTTTCTGTCTGCGTTTTGCGCTTGTTCTCTATAAATAACCACGGTGTTTTCCAAGAAAAACTTATGGGTTTTCCGACAAAAATATGAACAATAGTCTACTACAATGATCTTTTGTTTTATCACAAAACGATTATCCGAGCTATTCCGACGAGTACTGGTGTAAAATTTGAAATAAGTAAAATACTAAAACTCTTTGCTTAAAGTAGGATATTGAATTTAATTTTTACTAAACGGGAGTAATAAAAGTTTTAGATCATTTATAAAGCGCCATTTTCTATGCCCTATAGTCTCATCAAATTTTGTCAACTTCATGCCTTCTTTTGCACATTCTGTTTCCAATTTAAATCTTACTTCTTCAAAAATTGGACCTACCCTAACTGAGAGTAATGACTTCTCATCACATTCACAAGTAGAGTTTTGTCTATCATGTGCATCATTTAGTGTATCACTTAGTGATGTAATTTATTAAAAATAACCAGCTTTTAATAAATCCTATTATTATTGTATGTACATAGGCTCCCATACAGCGACGGACAAAAAAGCAAGATTAAGAAAAAATGTGACAACCCTTCGGTGACGTAATTCCATGTTTTTTTCTAAATTCTTCTGTAATTCTAATGTAATCTGTAATTGGTCGTGTATAAGCATTGTCTCTTGTAGGTTCCCATATAATGATGGACATATAGGTAAGGTTAAGAAAAAAAATCCCAACTTAAACACCCAACGACGATGTATTGTATTACTCCGATTTTTTAAAATTTTCCATGTTATATGTAATTAGTAGTGTAGAAGCATTGCCTCTTACTATTATAAATGTAGGATATATAGACAAGGTTAAGAAAAATTGTGAAAATCTCAACTCAAGCACCCATGCGACAACCCATCGGCGATGTATTGTATTGTTCCATGTTTTTTCTAAATTCTTCTAAGTAGTATATAATTGATTGTGTAGAAGCATTGCCTCTAGCTATTTTAAATGTAGGTTTCCATATGGCGACAGATATAAAGGCAAGGTTAAGACATTTCACAAGGGAAAATCACAACATAAACACCCATCAGCGATGTATTTTATTTTTTCGCGTTTTTTTTTAAATATTCCATGTAATATAGGCAAGGTTATTAAAATGTAAAAACCCCAACTCAAGCACCCATGCGACAACCCATCGGCGATGTATTATATTATTCCATGTTTTTCTAAAATCTTCTATGTAATATATAATTGCCGGTATGGCAGCGGTCTCTCGCAAGTGCAGCATTAAATTTCCTCTGTAATAATGATTGTCAGGCGTTTCCAACCAGTTTGACAATGTTCGCTAAACACGATTCTGCAATGTGTGAACCTATCCCCGCCACGTTTTCACTCTCCAGCAAGACAGACTCATTTTTCTTCGGCCAACAGTTGTCAGTCGATCGGCTCCGAAGACGACGATAGCTGCCTTTCGTTCTAATTCAAACAACCTCCGCCGACCGCCGTTCGAAAACGAGTTAGTCCCATGTTGCGATTTTGAAAAGTTACGTTGACAGAAAACGCCGCTTTTTTGTTTTTAAAGTCAAGTGGCAATATTTTTTTAAAAGTGATCTAACATGTTCTAAACAAAAATATGTAAATATTTTTAAATTCAATTCAGTGAACATTTTTCATACTTAAAACATTTTCTCTCATGCAATCCAGTGTTATAATAATAGAAATACGCTTAGGGTATTTCAATTAATATTATGGAGTTTTTTATTATTTTTATTCATGTTTTACTTGGTAAATACCACTATTTTTAAATATATATTGTGAAACGTGTTTCGATGCAATCGGAATCATTTATAAACAGCGGAATGCAATGAAACATGTGTTATAACAGATATTTTAAAATTGTGGTATTTACCACGTAAAACTTAAATTAAACATGAAAAGATATAACCACAAAGTGACTGTCGAATCATTCAATGAAATTATTTTAATTTTACGAGTTAATATATTGGTATGATCAATTTAAAAAAAAAAATTAACCATGCAGAATATCTATGTATTTTCACTTACTTACACTAGCCTATGACATGTCGTACGCTCGATAAATCACCCAGACTTTAATATTTTCTTCGTCGTTTTTCATTTCATTTTACAGTATTTATTTATTTTACGTCTTAAAATCACTACAAATAGTAAAATCACGATTTCAAATAATAATAATAAACAATGTACTACATTTTTTTAAATGATTTTAATGTTATGATAAAATGACCTTATTCATAAAATGTGTAACTCCATCTGGGATTCTACGACATAAAATAGTAAAATGATACAATTTCAACTCATTTATAGCTCTTTTTCTCCTTCCCTCTGCATTACATCTTTCTTATCTCTCATGTAACGAATTGTGCCCAATAAACGTGATGCGACCTTGAAATTTCACTCTCACTTCTTGACTTCAGGAAGTCAAGAAGCCGTCGTAAAGATCAAAGCACGTTTATAGCTTTGGATGTGTTAAATGATTAATAGTCCGTTTAGGTAACTTAAATAACTATTCGGTTAATTATTTGATGAACAACAGTTTAAACAGTTAAACCTTCCGTTTTGACTACGATTCCATTAAAATATCAATTAAAATTCATAATACTAATTAAATACGACCTAGCAAAGTATTGATTTCATACGAGCTACTAAAAACGCACTTGAGAGATAAAAGGCCTTTAGGCAATTCAATAATTTAGTGTCTGTATAAATTAAAGTATTAAATATTGATATATTATATGCTGGAAAAGATATTGACCAAAATTAAAAAATGTAGAAAATTTTGTTCTTAAATTCATAATTTTCTCTATGAAGATTTTATCTAAGTTTAAATTCTTGATTGGCAATTCGATAGTCGATAATTGGACGAGAATTCGCAAACTCCTTTCAACAACGTCATATATAAAAAAAACTTGATTTTCAGAAGATCGTTTTAAAAGTTTAAAATAAAATGAAATGTTTTAAAAATAAATATCAAGCCTCTTATTGGACTCTCTACTGTGCAAAAGATCTTTTTAGGTAAAACCTGAAGGTTTTTTCTCCATTTGAAAAATATTTAGGATATTTAAAAAAATAAATAAACAATACATTTTCTTCAAAATGCAAAAACAACACTTTCTGCCCTGTAGCGGGTAAATATTAAGTTAAAAATATGCCGATTTTGCTGAGATATAGTACATTTTCTGGGCATTCCGAAAACGTGCAAACCTGAAAATTGACGATTTTTGATATATGACGTTGTTAAAAGGAGTGAGCGAATTGTCAGAAACTCTTCGGATCGTCAAACCTTCTTTGTGGGTGAAACAAGTATCATAGTGGCGCACTAGAGAATTTCTATACTTTATACATACTAGGTTGTTTAACTATGATATCCATTCACAGTATTCCACGCAAAATTATTTTACGCGCACTCCAAATTATTTTAAATTCCATAAATTGATTCGGCAGTCACTTTTTTATAATACGAGTACTTAATATACTTGTTTACATTATAAATGTAAGTTTTACTTGGTAAATACCACTATTTCTTAAGTCTATTGTGTTTGAAAATGATGCAGACTGCATCAAAACACGTGTCGCAATAGATTATAAGAAGTAGTGGTATTTAACAGAGTTTAAATTTTACTACAGTAATATTATATTTTTCGTTTGAAGGTATTTTTTTTTACTTTAATGGAATATTACTAATTATGCACCATATTCATATTTGTTCATGTAACTGGTTTTACTGAAACAGCTATCATAACAATAATTAAATTTAGTTTAATTATTAATACTATTTTGGTTTTTACTGTTATCATAATACATTATGAAATTCTACATTAAATGACTGAACTAATACAAAAATTTTACTTTGTCATTTTCTCCTAAATTTTCGTATCATTTTAAGCTAAAACATCAGATATAATTTAAATAACACCCGGATTTTTGGTGGATCCTGGTAAACACTACATTTACCAACATTATGTTTAACACACATTTTTTTTTACTGTCACTTTTTACTTTATAGCAAATAGCATTTGGAAAATACCAGTTAAAAAGTCAACTTTGCGCGGATTACCCTAAAAATATTTATTTTAAATTACCATATGTCTATTTGTTCATTTGTAAAAATGTTACATTGATTATCTCATATCGCCCACTCCTTTCAAGAACGTCATAAATCAAAAAACTTGATTTTTCAGGAGACCGTTTTTAAAGTTTAAAAATATAATACAATGTTTTAAAAATAAATATCTAGCCACTTATTGAACTTTTTACTACGCAACAGATCTTTTTAGGTAAAACGTGAAGATTTTCTCTCCATTTGAAAAATATTTAGTTTATTTCAAAAAATAATTAAACAATACCTTTTCTTCAAAATGCAAAAACAACACTTTCTGCCATGTAGCGGGCAAATATTAAGTTTAAAATATGCCTCTTTTTCTGGGATATAGTACATTTTCTGGGCATTCCGAAAATATGCTCAACTGAAAATTGACAATTTTTGATTTATGACGTTCTTGAAAGGAGTGAGCGATATGGTAACTAAATATATTGGGGTTTTTCGATTATTAGAATGTCTGATTTATACAGGCATGTAATGTATGTGTATAATTAAACACCGTATACTTAGAAAAACAAAATACGTATTTTAAATTTAAAGATAAATATTTATCACATTGAGTGTGTCCAGATACTCGTTTACAAATTACGATTATCTCCGATTATAGGGCTTATTATTCAAACAATTTTTTGACATCTTAACAAAGATGAAGAAAAATATGGAAGTCTGGGCATTTACGGGGCTTGCGGCCGTCATAGGCTGGTTTAATTCTACCCATGATTGACAACCACACTATTCAAATTCTTGAAAATAAAGTCTATATATAGTATATAAGTGGTATAAATTATAGTTTATATACGGTACAATTTAAAGTTTATATATTTATGGTCAATCATGGGTAGAATTGGTGAATGTTACACGTACGTTAAGTGATCACTTAAACCCGCCTTTGACGGTCGTAAGCCCCGTAAATGCTCAGACGTCTATATTCTTCTTCATTGCGACAGACTTCCACATTCTTATTGAGATGTCAAAAATCAATAAAAAAAAATTCTTTTGAAATACTGAAATATATCTTACAACATTTTTAGTGTGTCCAAATACTTGTTCACAAAATCTGGATTATCTCCGATTACAGGAGTTATTTTCATATTATTTTTTGACATCTCATCAAAGATGAAGAAGACTTTGGAAGTCTGGGCATTTACGGGGCTGACGACCCCGTAGATATATCTTGTTAGGACTAAGTGAAACACTAAGATAACATCATATCTATATGAACCCTATGAACAATCTGGGTTAAGATTTTAGAGGGTAAAAAAATATGAAATTAACATATGTGGTGAGAATACGTTTCTTGATAAGAAATAGTGGTATTTACCGAGTAAAACTAATATTTAAAATATATAGATATTAGCACAATGTGAAAAGTATTATATGGCTAATACTTTATTTAAAAAAAAAAGAAAACATACCGGCAAAGCTTTTACTTAAGAGCCTTGTCCGCAGGTAGAATGGTAAGGGTAGGAAAGGTTAATGTGAAAAATACATCACTAACACCCAGACAAATTGAAAATATATATTTTTTAAATTTATTTTGCACTTGGCGGGAATCGAAACCGCGACGCCAGTTTCGCAGACGAGCGTCTACCGAACTTGGCGCCTGTCTAAACAATATAAAACAATACATATCTATTGACTTGATAAAAAATTATCTCAATATTATTAATATTTAAAGCATTTACTATGTGGTTGGTCATTTTTACTTATTTATTTTCTTACAAAAATGTTAATAAAATTAGTATATAACTACTCACCGAGATTTTTACGTCTACATACAATACTACTCTTCACCACCATAGTATTGTTTGCATGCTGTGTTAGTGATTGTCCTGACGAAGAGACGGGTACGTCTCGAAACCGGTAGACGTAAAAATCTCGGTGAGTGGTTATATACTAATTTTATTAACATTTTTGTAAAAAAAATATATAAGAAAAAATTATCGTCAATTACGTAAGTTTATCTAATATTCTAATAAATTATTTACCCATACGGTATTTATATTTTTTAAATAAAGTATACTATAATTAGAGCATTATTTTAATAACACACTTGTGTATTACTTAACCTCTGTAGCTTTTCTCCGATCTTAACCAAAACACTTATCTCTATCGCGCACTATTAATCAATATTTCCCAACTTCCTTTTCGTTCGACTTGCTTGTCGCCGTATTTGCAATATATTTACCTAATCATCTCATTTAATCTACTTTCATTCTTCCTGTAGTTTCCAAATGACTAGAGAATATACGTTGTAATAGAACGCTTGTGGGATACGAGCTACTGTGTAATAGATATATATATATATATATATATATATATATGTATATATATATATATATATATATATATATATATATTTATTTTTATATATATATATATATATATATATATATATATATATATATATATATATATATAATAATAATTAAAGAAAACACTTCGTTTTTTACCACTTGAGTTTAATTATAGACTACATGTTTCAGAAGCTAAACTTCCATCATTCAGGTCTGTATAATAACTAAAATATAAAATATAAAATTGTTCTATAAATAAGGATAGGGGAAAGTAAGGGGAAGGGGTTATATATATATATATATATATATATATATATATATATATATATATATATATATATATATATATATATATATATATATATATATATATATATATATATATATATATATATATATATATATATATTATTTTAAACTAACTAACCGTGTTCTATATATTATAACTTCTATATATTTTATATTTCATATTTTAGTTATTATACAGACCTGAATGATGGAAGTTTAACTTCTGAAACATGTAGTCTTTAATAAAACTCAAGTGGTAAAAAAACAAGTGTTTTCTTTAATCATTGAAGTAGTATTTAGTAGATTTAAATAAATAAGGTATTAGATTATTTCGACTCTATTTTTTAACATACCAAAAGCTGTACACAAAATACACCAATCAGATGAACGACAGCAAATAAATACTGATAGTCTATTTGATAAGTTTTTTTTTGATATTGGTAAAAGTTTTTATTTTAATTCGTTATTATTATTTTTTATTTGTATACATTTATTTAAATCACAATTTTTACATATTTAGAACATTTTTTTAAATGCAATGTGAAACAGCTGTCACAAAATAAATAAATTTATTAGAATCATAAATGGTGAATTGGCTTTATTATTATTTATTATTATTACCATAAATAAAGTTGGCTAAATCGCTTTCCGAACTCGCTCTTATAGAGATTACTCGCTACTCATATATTACGTTATTATATTGTTGTAAAATGGTTAATGTTTATTTTTAATTAAACACAATAAATAAATAAATAATATACTAATTTGATTAATTGATACGGCAGTCACTTTGTGGTAAATTTTATCGATTTTTAATTCAAGTTTTACTTGTACCAATAAATCCATAAAATAGAAGCAGCTCCTGCCCTCTCTTCAACCTTCAATGTCCCAAGGACAAACCTCTAAAATTTAGATTAAGCTTCACATACTGCGATTAAAAATTATGCGGATTGCATCGAAAAACGTGTCACAATAGATTTTAAGAAATAGTGGTATTTACCAAGTAAAACTTAAATTTATAATTAAATATCAAATTAGATTTTGTACGTAACATTCAGGTACATTATGTAAGTGCGTTCGTATGTAGGTATGTACAGGGTGGCATAAAATTGATCACCCTATCATGATGTTACACATATTGAATTTTTTGTAAATGGCGTTGTACGTCAATCATATTTGAAATTTGTGAACAAGACAGCTGCACTATATAAAAAGATGAAGGTTGGCGTAAAATTAATCATTCAAATTTTATTATAAATAGCTTTTGAACTTAATAAAAAAAATAGATTTTGAGTAGTGAAAATCTTTATTTTACTACCTTTATTTTTTTTATTGTTCGCCTCCGTAGTGTAATGGTCAGCACGCTCGGCTACCGTTCTGGTGGTCCCGGGTTCAATTCCCAAGGGGGGTAAAATAAATATAAGTGATTTTTTCACTGTCATATTTATTCAATATTACCCTGGAATGGTACCTGAAGCGGAGGGCTGATCACCTTTCCTTCATGTGTAAACGATCAAGATAACACTGCGTTTATATGACGCAGTGCCTTATGCACCATTGAGGTGCGGACAAGGGTTTTATTATTATGATTATTAATTTTTTAAAACTGTGTTTTGAAAAATATGAATTCCATTAAATGACTGCCGCCAGTGTTGATACACATTTTTGTTTCTATTTTTTTTTTGTACACTGCAGCTGTCTATTTTACAAATTTCAAATATGATAGACGTACAACGCCATTTGCAAAAATTATAACATCTTCCGATAGGGTGATAAATTTTGCGCCACTCTGTATATGCAATAAGCCTCTAACGAAACAATATAAGATGTACTGTTAGATGGAAAAATGCAATAAAAATTAATTGCCATGTGATTAATAATTCATTATCAAATTATCATATTATCCAGTAGCTTTCAAGGGTACTTGAACTCGGGTTTATTGTTATGAAACTTTCCAGTAATTATTTAACCGTTAGTTCACATTGTAATTATATTTCACTGAAATGTTGACATTACTAATGACATATACCCGTTATTACTCCTTATACAATATTTACGTAAAATTACTGTGAAAAAAAGTTTTATATAAAAAAAACATATTTGCTGTTTTTTTTATTAATGTAAAGATTTTACTGTCTTCTTAAGAACCAATATAGGATCAATTTAACAACTTTACTGTCATTAAACCCAGGTAATATTTGATGTCATGATTTTTTTTTCCGTAAAAAACACCGTTTTTGTATTGAAAGAATTAGTTACATGGCACGATCAGGTATGCCAAATACTTGAACGTGGTCAGGTTAGGCGTCGTAACAATCGGCGGGTATGTATGAGGAGATGCATGAACGTGGAAGAGGCGAAGAATGTTTGCAAGGACAGAGTGGTGTGGCGCTCTATTCTCTCTGCCTACCCCTGCGGGGAAGCGGCGTGATGATTAGTTTGTTAGTTAGTTAAAATTAGTTACTCTGAAAAGAAAAGAGTTATTCAAAGGCAGGGATTAAAGAAAATCCTTTTTTAAATCATTTATTCTTTCTATTTTTTACTCTGTATCTTCACCCAGATAGTACATATGGCACTGAATCGGATGTGTGTGGTGTTATCTTTATCATTAACTTCATCTAAACAAGATACCTACAGTTAAACGAAATATATATTTTTATTGAAATTTGTAATGAAAGTACCTGATAATAATTTTTGTCCAATTCCGTAGTGTAATGGTCAGCACGCTCGGCTACAGTTCTGGAGGTCCCGTGTTCGATTTCCAAGGGGGTTCAAATAAATAAAAGTGTTTTTTTTTCACTCACCCTGGGCTGGTGCCTAAAGCGGAGGGGTGATCACCTTTCCTTCTTGTTTTAACGATCAAGATAACATTGCATTTAAATGATGCAGTGCCCTATTCACCGTTGGGGTGCCCATAAGGAGTTTAAAAAAATCACAACAGAACGTAGATTGATTTTACCTTTTTAAATCAATAATAAAAAAAAATTGCTGTAACTTAGTGTCTTTTGTTTCTAGTCGTTTTCACCGTCTCATTCTTATTGTAGATCATGTGGTCAGTTTTGAATAGACTTATTAATACATGTCTTAAATTCGGATATAAGCTGTGACAGTACGATAAGAGCTTTAATTTGTATAGATCACTGAGCAACCGATAATGAAGCAATAACCAGACTTTTTATCGATACGTTTTCAATCAATTTGTAATTCATATTATATCGACAGCGGAAATTCAAATTGATGTGAAGGAAAAAATATGAATTATTCAGCAGAGGAAGAGAAAATAGTAAGTTAATATATAAGTATATTTTAAAATATTGAAAATGTAGTTTGTTAATGTAACTTCGTTAAAAAAATATATATCTAAAAAAATCCACTTATTTCCTTTACCAGCAACATTTTTTATCTGATCTTTTTTTTACGATACATCTTTTTTCATTAATTGTAAAAAAATCACTTTCCCATTTATTAATTTTACAAACTTAGTTTATCATTTACTTTATTGTAACCCTTATCCGCACCTAATAGTGCATAGGGCACTGCATCAAATTGACGCAGTGTTATCTTGATCATTACTTACATGAAAACAAGGTGATCACTCTTGCACTTCAGGAACCAGTCCAGGGAAATATTAAATAATTATTACAGTGTTAAATCACTAATATTTATTTTTACCCCCCCCATGGGAATCGAACCCGGGACCTCCAGCACGGTAGCTAAACACGCTGACCATTACACCACGGAAGCGGACAATATCATTTACTAAAAACACAAATATTTTCGACTTGAATATTTCATAATTTGATTTTTATTTTACGATATGGCTGTTTTATTATTTAATTTAAAAACTAAACAGTAAAAAACAAAAAGTTGTTTTTTATATATTTTACCAACTAACCGTATTTCGTCGTAGACAAAATACAATATTTTTATAAGGTAGAATGTTTTCTTTACATTACTTTATTCATCATTCTACGAGTATCTTAAAATAATAAAAATCACAACAAAATTTTTCCCACGTATCGCAGACAAAATGTATATTTAAAATGTATCAAAATGACATCATTTTTATAATTTTTTTATTTAAAAAGAATAATAGTTAATGACAAAGAAGTTTTTATTAGCAGCGATCTCGTTATGTTGTAGACATGAAACAATATTTTTGCCTTAAATAATTTAAGAAGTATTTATTGATTTGGAATTTAATTTGTAGAACTCCACTTTAATTAATGTATTAATTTTAAATAAAACACAGATTTTTTGAGTCTACAAAGTTGTATTTTATTAACAAAAACACATAAAAAATTATATTGTGACAATTGTTTCGCCTAAAATACAACTTATTAGACTCAAAAAATCTGTGTTTGATTTAAAATTAATACATAAATTTAAGAAGTGTCGGGTTGTGGTCCCGTGGTTAGTATCACGGACTCTGCAGTCAGAGTTTCTCGGTTCGGACCCAATCTACTACAATTTGATACTTTTTTCTAATAATGAGCCGCTTAGGCTCGCAAAAATAGTATGAAATTGAAATATTTGTGTAATTAATAAAAAAAAACACAAATATTTTTCTATTAATAATAATAATAAAACCCTTATCCGCACCCAATGGTGCATAGGGCACTGCATCATATAAACGTAGTGTTATCTTGATCGTTTACACATGAAGGAAAGGTGATCAGCCCTCCGCTTCAGGTACCAATCCAGGGTAATATTGAATAAATATTACAGTGAAAAAAATCACTTGTACTTATTTTACCCCCCTTGGGAATCGAACCCGGGACCTCCAGAACGGTAGCCGAGCGTGCTGACCATTACACTACGGAAGCGGACATTTTCTATTAAAATTAATAAATAATTAAAATTTATATTTTTTACGACATTTTTTCTTCTTTATTATTTGCGCCCCAACATAAAAAAGACAATAAAATTTTTAATAAATAAACATCATAAATATAACATTGATAATTGCAGAAAAAATTCAATAACTTATTTGACTTAAATAATTTTTAGCCGTTGCAGCATTTTAAATATCCACCGACGATATAATCAATTAAAGTACAAGAATATATTCCAAGATTTGAATATTTCTTCTAGTCTAGTAGATGGTATTAACCGGAATATCGATTGGAGTAATATACATATTAAATTATGTAACATATGATTCATCTACATAAAATAATAATTAAATCATTAGATACGCATCGATGGACAAAAAGAGTTCACGTTTATAATTTGGAAATCGTTATGTCGATTTATATTTTCACCTATACGTTATTGCTTAATTTATCAACAGACTTAACAAGGTTGACAAAATTCAGATGAATAACTGTTTTCATAAATATTTACAGAAAAAACCTCCAAGTGACAACTTATTTTTTTTAAATATATAAAAATTAAGAAAATATAAAATTACGATATTGACGCTCCCGATGAAACACTGTTTTATTTTTTGTAAAAGAGTTTATTTTAAATTTTCAGTTGGTACTTAATATAGAAATTTCACAAATTAATTTCACTCATTTGTATACAGTATACATTTTTTTTAATATTTTACAACTTTTTTAATATTTTAAAGTAGACTAATAGTACTTTTATACATTTTTTGAAATTTCAAGATAAATGAAGAAAAATATGAATGTCTGGATATTTACAGGTCTTATGACCTGTCATAGGCTGGTTTAGCTATCATATTAACACCTCCTCTGCGATGGTGGGTCTGATCAGACCCACCATCGCGGAAAATTATTAATTACTTAATAGGTAATTTTTTTACGTCGTTTTCCTTCAGTGTAATCGTTCTTCAAACAATTACCTACAAATTGAGATATAAACAAAAATTATCGGACCAGATTCGAATGAGTTATTTAAAAAAAAAGAACAAATAAAAGATCAAAAATCATATTGAGGAAGGTCAGTTGTTCGCTATCAATGTGTTAGTGTGCCGTCTGCCGTGCCCTCGAACTCCCCAAAACAAAAGCAAACATTGTCAATCTTTGGCGATTGATTCTGTATATTGTTTTTTTTACATTCGTTTTAAACTGATTTATTTGTTTACTTGTATGAAAAATACTAAGGATCACGTTTAAAAAAGTGTAATTATTACATAAGTTGTTAATATTTTCATAAATTGATTCGGCAGTTACTTTTTGGTAAAATCTAACCATTTTTAATTTACGTTTTACTTAGAAAATACCACAAATAGTGGTAATATATAGTATATAATAGATTTATGTATATATACAACACCGACACACACAAAGTTACTAACTTCAAAACTTCACAATAAACTGTTTTATGTTTGAACAATTTCTAGTTTTTAAAAAAAAAATCTTTACGACACTTTACCACAATGAATGGCAGGAAAAAAATAAATATCTCATAACGAGATTGGACGACTTTTGGACAGTTCTAAAATTGAAAGAAAAGTGAGAAAGTAGTGTAGATGACAGTGATTTAGAATTCAAAAACCTTAGATACAGAATTTTAAAGTGAAACAGAAAACTTGGTTTTGTAAGAAATGTCAGTAAGTGATGAAGACATCGATTTTAACAAGAAAAGTAGCGATTGTCTTCTGATTTTTTGATAATAATTTACTTGTCAATATTAAAATTAAATTTGTTACCTATTATGTCTAACGAACTTGTATATAAAAATAATTTATACCCAAAAATTAGTTTTATTTAGTACCGTACAAAATTATATTCATAATTTCTAAGACCCGCAAATCTATGTAAGAAATGGCGAACATTAAATGAATATTTACACCATTTTGGGCAATTCTGTTTATATTTTTCAATGAAAAATTTACCATTTTCACTGTATTTAAAATAAATTTTAATTGCATTATGGACAAAAATTTATCTTGAATTATGAACTCAAGTCAAAATCCCAGAATCATTTTGTGGTTTTTGGAGCTAACCGCCACGTTTTATATTTGAAGATAACAAATAAAAGTTAAAAATTCTATCTTTTATGATGTTGACTTAAAATATAGTTAAAAAATTAAAAACACAAATTATTTGAATTCAGTAAAAATAAACATGTTTACAACCACTGCTTCATGCCGATCATGCCTCACGCGGATGCGACATGCTACGCGGTGGTAGTTAGCAGCTGCGCTCGGTCGAGTTCGCATGTAAAATGAAGCGCTTGGATAATTTAAATTCAAAACTATCAAAAACTTGAAAATTCTCATACAAAACTTATGACACATTATCCTATTGCTATGTAGCCTATTTTGATTAATATATAAAATATAAAAACCCGACAAAAAACGCCTAAAAGGCGATTTCTGTACTGGGTCAGATCAGACCCACCATCGCTGGGCGCGTTTTGTTTGAGGGCATCGCGCTTTAGGTGTTAAGCACGTGCAAGATTCACCATTCTACGCATGATTGCAACTACACTACCAAAAGTTTTGGAACTCCTTGATTTTTGATTATTCTCATGACAGAGTACATATGAGTTCACAACAGACATCTAAGTTGGATTAAGAAAGCTTTTTCTTAAGCAGAGACTCTTTTATTTCGACGTATGCAAGATCCGAACACCTGATTATTTTCCCATCCTGGGAAACGCCTGATAAATTTATTTTTTATTTTTTTGGGGCAGCTTATAATTTGAATAGTTATTTTTGTGATTAGTTATTTTAAATGATCTAGTTATTTTTACAGAACATATTGAGTGTGTCCGGAATACGTTCAAAAATCTGGATTTTTTTCAGTAGTTATTTTTAAATTTTTTTGACATCCCAAAATAGACGAAGAAGAAAATGGAAGTCTGGGTATTTACAGGCCTTCATTTCATTTTCTTTCCCTTTTCTTCGAGCTTTCATTGTGCATAAAATCTTTTTAAATAGAAAGTGAATATTAAATATAAGAGGTATTTATAAATTAATAATGAAAGTGGGTAGATCTAAAATAGATCGTATCACTGGACCATTTTGTATTTAATTGCAAAAACAATTTTCTTCCATTACAATGTGCCCTCGGAACGGGAAAACTCAGTTAGGGGACAATATTGTAATTTGTAATTATGTATGATGAAATAAATAATTAATTCAATGCTCTCGTTCAGACGTATTCAGATTTTTTTGCGTCACAAAACTTACCTGACTGAAAAAAATATTCATATATTAGTATGAAGATTAATGAACCTTTTTTAATGACTTTACAGTATTCAGTTTTGCACCTTTAGAACGCTTTTTGGAAGGTGCGTATAACATTTTTAAAAACCTTCTTAAATTATTTAAATGTATTTAAGTATACACTTAGTGTTTATCTTCTTACTCTGTAGATAACTAAAATATGTATGCTAATCTCAATTGAGATTACTTTAAGTGCGTTCCATTAAAAGGCATTTTTTTAACTTTGAGAAGAAAAAAAATCTCCTCTTTGACATCTCAACAAAGTTGAATAAGAAAATATAAATCTGGTTTTTATTAGGGCTTACGACCTATCTTAGGCTAGTTAAGTGATCACATAACACATGTGCAACATTGACCATTCTACCCATGATTGACAACCACACTACTAAAATTTAAAACTCCTAAATATATTGATCAATCTCACGATAGAGTATGTTTATGAGTTCTCATGTATATGAGTTCACAATAGCGTATATATATACTGGATTGAGAAAAGCTTTTATTAAGTAGAGAACCTTTTATTTGTATGCAAGATCCGAACCTCTGATTATTTTTACATACTGTCAAAATGTAAAAAATAATTTCAATTTTTGATTCGGCAGTCACGTTGTGGTAAAATATATCCATTTTTGACGAATGTTTTACTTAACAAATACCACTATTTCTTAAAATCTACTGTGACACGTGTTTCGATGCATTCCGCATCATTTTCGCAGCATACGGTGTTTGAAAATGATGCGGAATGCATCGAAATACGTGTCACAGTAGATTTTAAGAAATTGTGGTATTTACTAAGTAAAACATTTATTAAAAATGTAAAAATAAGAAAAACCAGATTTATGAACAATTATTTTGGCACACTCAAAATGTTACGATTAAAAATAATATTTTTTGACATCTCAACGTATATAAAAAAAAATATGTAAGTCTGGGCATTTACGGGGCTTACGACCGTCATAGACATTTTTACATAAACCAGGCTATGACGGTCGTAAGCCCCGTAAATGCCCAGACTTCAATATTCTTCATCATGTATGTTGAGATGTCAAAAAAAAAAAACTAATAATTCGAGATAATCCAGATTTGTGACCAAGTATTTGGACACACTCGAAATGTTTGTGAATAAAAATATTACCTTGCTTTAAATTCTCTTAAAAAACTCATAATATGTTTTTTCGATGTTTGATTTCGAAAGATTTTTAATGTAATCACAGATTGTTTAGATAATTTGATTTAAAAAACCTATTAAAATCAAGAAATATTCGTGTCTCATAAATATGTATTTTATTTTTAATGAGCGAATGAAGATTCATTTTTTTGTAGCAAAGACTAACGGTAATTAATTAAAAGCAATTTCCTTCGTGGTTATTTTATTAATTATTCAGATCGTCTTCATAGATTGTTCCAATATTTTACGTTTCGTATAAAATTAGTTAATGGCTTATTAATTATATATTTTTTATTTATTTCAAGTATAACAAGGTGATTGGTATTACATTTATTTATTGTTCTCAATTTTCTATTTTATTCGATATTTAAAAAAAAATCCATTGGTACATTAATTTTACAACATTTTGCGTGTGTCCAAATACTTGTTCACAAATCTGGATAAAACACATCGAGGAGTTGTTTTTAACATTGTTTTACATCTCAGCATAGATGAAGAAGAATATTTAATTCTAGGCATTTACAGGACTTACGACCTTTCTTAGACTTGGGTAAGTTGTTCCTTAATCAAGCCTATGATAGTTTATGAACCCTGTAATTGACAAGATTTTTTTTCTTCTTCTTATTCTATGCTGAGATATCAAAAATAACACATTTATACTTACTTTATAAGGCTTACATAATTATAAGAAAATTAAATTACAGTAAAATTGGAGAAATGTGTAGTCAATAATGGTTTTTATGACGAATTTCAAAAGTTAAACTTTTATAATTTATTGATGATATAAATTAGTAATAAAATTTTTACATAATAATAATAACTAAAAAAAACAGTACATAATAGAAACTCATGTCTGATCAGTCAAGAATAACATAATCAATAATAAATGATGTTATCCTTGGCTTATGATTTTTGGGACGGTCAATTTTGCATTCCACTGAATAGGTTTATTTCAAGGTTTGGAATAAAACGGAATAATTAAATATCTCAACACGAAGGACATTTTTGAGAAAAAAATAGGTGTCGGGTTGTGGTCCCGTGGTTAGTGTCACCGACTCTTAAATCAGAGTTTCTCGGTTCGAATCCACTCTACCACAATTTGATACCTATTTCTACAAATGAGCCGTATAGGCTCACAGAAATAGTATGAAATTTAAATATTTGTGTGAATAATAAAGGGACAAATATTTCACTTTTTTCTTTAAAATAATAATAATAAGGAACTCAGAATATTAACAGGGCTTACTTGTCATCGTCTGGTTTAAATTGATCACTTCATACAACTGTGTAACATAAACCATATATGTATACATATATAAACTTATATTAAATGAATAATCATCCACCGAAAATCCGGGTGATATATGAATTATAAACGATGTTTTAGGATGATATGATACGAGAATTTAGAAGGAAAGAATGGAGTCAAGTTTTAGTATTATTTTATAGTATTAAGTATTATTTTATAGTAAAAACCAAAACACGGTTTTTGTATGTATGTATATATATATATTTATATATATATATATATATATATATATATATATATATATATATACATATATTTTTATATATATATTTATATATATATATATATATATATATATATATATATATATATATATATATATATATATATATATATATATATATATATATATATATATATATATATATATATATATATATTTATATATATATTTTAAATAAATAATAAAAATAATCTGTTACATCAGTTCCTCAGTGCAATTAAAAAACTGTGATACAGGACTCGGAACTCGCTTTAATAAACGGACCGTTAATTTTAAACTAATCTAACGGACACAGGAATCAGTTCCAATTTCAAAGTATTTCGCAGTGAACTGTCAAAAGTGCTCTAAATTTGTTTTACTTGAGAGTTTTTTTGTCCTTTTTGTACAGTGTTGTAGTAATTTGTAAGAGTGTGACGAATCCGTGAGAAGATCGAGTCGTTCGCAGACGGAGCTGAGAAGTATTGGACGAGACATAGGATTTCTCCACTAAGTCTGAGGTAAGTAAATAAACGGAATACAATGAAAGTGCTTGTACTTTTCCAGGGCGCAGTTTATCAATGTATTACCTGGAAAAATATATTTTATTAAATTTTTATGTTCATAAAGATATTGCTGAAAACGCGTAAAAAACTTAAATAACTATACATCTCATTACCTTGAAGATGGTTTCAGGTTCGATTTCCAAGGGTTCAAAGTAATTTACCGTAATATTGATTTAACGTCACCCTACACTGACAACTTTGACTCCATGTAATTAACGGCCACGGTAATACTGCGTCAACGTGATCCAGTGCCCTTTGCACCATCAGTTTCGAATAATGGTAATAGTGGTAAAAATTTTACATCATAAGAACTGATAGCAAATGAACATGGAAAAAATCGCGCAATTATGGTAAAAATAAATTTTAAATTGATGAGATTGAAATGAGTTGGAAACTGATGATACAATTTTTTTTCAAAATCACTATTGCAACTATGTAAATAAAAACAAGTATCGAGTAAAATTCCTTTAGGGACAAAAAAAAACTAAAAATTCTAAAACCTAAGTAAAATTTCTTTTTTACACGTCAATTGAAAAAAATACAAAAAAATACTCATACTTAAGAAAAAATAACTATTAAATCATTCGCAAGTATAAACAATAAAAATGAGTTAAAGAGCTTATTTTTTGGAGAACAGCGTAACTAGTATTAAGATAAGTTGTATGAGTAGTAAAACTGTCTAGCAAAATAATAAAATCGTAATTGTAGAAAAGTTTGTTATAGTTACATAGTAAAAATGTTTATTTTTAAAACACTGGAGTAAATTTACAAGAGAAACAAAGATTACCAAAAGAAGTAAAGTTGTGTTGAATATTCCTGAGCGGTCAAAATTACCCAAATTTATTGTTATTATTATAATTCATACTTATACCGCAAACCGGGCAAAACAACATTGAAAAATACAACATTGGTTAACTGAGCCTTCATTTTTTATTCTCATTTTATGTTTTTTTCTGTTCATCCTTTTATTTTACGACAACTCATTGTATTTTTATATTGTATATAATATTTACGCTATGTAAACCTTAGAGGCCTGTTTACGTTATTCCAAGGTTCGGAATAAAACGAAATAAATCAATATCTCAACACAAAAAATATTTGTGAGGACAGAATATGGTCTAATAAGTCCGGATATTTAAAGGGCTTACGATTTGTCATCAGCTGGTTATTTTAACTCTTAACAGCCTAGGCTATGAAAACCTCTTCAATGCCCGCGGGGTTCATATGGGCCCAAATGTAAAGTATTATATTATTGATTATTGCTTGATTACCGTTTATTTTGTTGGGGCTAGCAATACTTCTTTTGTAACGTTGACATTACTGCTTCATACCAGTTTACATGTCGCTCACTCCTTTCAACAACGTCATAAATATGAAATCGAAAATTTTCAGTTGAGCATGTTTTCGGAATGCCCAAAAAATGTACTTTATCCTAGCAAAAGAAGTATATTTTTAACTTAATATTTACCCGCTACAAGCAGAATGTGTTGTTTTTGCATTTTGAAGAAAGGGTATTGTTTAATAATTTTTTTAAATATACTAATTATTTTTCAAATGGAGAAAAAACCTTCAGGTTTTACGTAAAAAGATCTGTTGCACAGTAAAAAGTTCAATAATTGGCTCGATATTTATTTTTAAAATATTGTATTATATTTTTAAACTTTAATAACATTCTTCTGAAAATCATATTTTTTTCGACTTATGACGTTCTTGAAAGGAGTTAGCGATATGGGCCCAAATGTAAAGTATTATATTATTGATTATTGCTCGACTAACGTTTATTTTTGGGCTGGCAATACTTCTTTTGTAACACGGACAATACTGCTTCATACCACTTTACACGTATTCCGTTATTTCTAATTTCGAATAAATTTTTTTGGTTAACGATAAAAAATATGGAAATTAGAAAAAAACCTGGGCAGTTAAGTAGTCAAAAATTTCTGGCCCATATGGACCCTAGGGGCAGTCGTGGGTTAATCACTTCAAACAACTGTGTAACAAAAACTATAATGACCCGACATTTCCCTCATTACATTCGGTGAAATGAAACTTTTACACATAATTTGTCTGGAGTTTTTTAATTAACTAAATAAAAAGCTTCTATCCGGAATCCAATTATGCATAGTGCACTTCATCAAATTGATGCAGCGTTTATGAGTTCGTTCATTATAAGAAGTCAAGGTAATAAGTTTTTGGCTTCAAGTAGAAGTCCAGGCTAATAAAAAATAAATATCACAATGAAAAACGCTTTTTATATTAAAAGCAAAAATTAAGCACAATTGAACAATGCTTTTAATATACTATTTTGTATATCAAAAGCATTGTTAATTTCTGGTATGGTAATATATTACCAGTGTTATAACACTCTCCTTATCGTTCATCTATCTATCATTATTTTGTATAATATCACTTAAGAACACTACTTCATGACTACCGGTTTCGGAATAACCATTCCATCATCAGGTCCACAGGTCTACGTTTACCCTGATGATGTAATAATTATTCCGAAACCGGTAGTCACGAATTAGTGGTTTTAAGTGGTACTACGCAAAGTCAACGATGAACGATAGGGGAAAACACTTTTTTACATCATTTTGAGTGTATCCAAATAATTGTTCACAAAATCTCAAATTCATATATATAGAACTTCCAAGAATTTGAGAAGTGTGGTTGTCAATAATGGATAGAATCACTTAAACCAGCCTATGACGGTCGTCAGCCCCGTAAATGCCCAGTCTTCCATATTCTTCTTCATCTTTGATAAGATGTCAAAAAATAATACAAAAACACTTGTATTTATTTTCAACATCCTAAGAATTGAATCTGGGGCCTCCGGAGTGGTAGTCAAATGTGTTTACCACTACACTATGGAAGCGGACAATATAAACTTTATAAACAACTTTATTTGTTTTTTAATTTAAAAATATCACATGCGCTTAAATCATCACATTGTATACAAGACTAAATTAGTAAATCGCAATCATTTGTATTATTAATTATTGAATAGCTGCAATTGATAAACGTGACTTGAATTCGAGTGGATTACTTATGGTTAGCAAACAATGTATGATGTTGTAAGGTGCGGATATTAATAGCTATTTCAAGAAATCACTGCGTACGAAGGCTATGGTCAGGGTTGAACAAGAACTGAGCTCTACTTGATGATCAGGGCCTGACAAATTCTACGACATGAGGACCACATCGAAAAATGACTATTTTAATATTGATTATGTAAATGCATTACTAGAACTAATTTAAATGTCATTTCTCTATCAGCGAAAGCTAAACATTTTTTTTAGATGCGAATTGAATTTATTATTTGCCTTGCTTATCATGTGCAAGGTTTATAGATCATTTAGTGGATTTTTGTTTCTTCTAGCTAATTAAATATGTTTTTATTTGAATCTGTGTTGGGAACAGGAGGGAAAATCTAGTGTGGGCCGATCAGGAACTTGTCAGCATTTGCTCATTGCTGGGAGGAAACCACGTTGCACTCCTCAGGAGAAGGCGGACTGTTGACTGTCATCAGCAGACCTTCCGTTCCACTAGAAGAGGGTTTTGGCATTTTGTGTCCTACTTTGGTTTATGTTACCAATCTTCAATATTTTTATCATGTATGATACTACCTCTCATGACAGTTCCTTATGAACTATCACGGATCCGTGATAGTTCATAAGGATAGATACGAGTATATCACCGAAACTGGTATAATACAATGGAGTCTAGGTTCCAAACCTAATGGAATTACCCTCTTATATGCGGCACGAAAATGCGGCAAAACGATGTTTGATAGATATGTATTTGAATGGTGGGAAGAATGCAAGTTATAGCAAATAAAACCACATCAGCGAAAGCTAAACTGGCACTACACATTGGAGTCCTGGTTCCAACCTTAATGTATGGAATTGAATGAAGGCAGTTGGCAAAAGTAAGATGAAAGTAGACTGAATGCAGTCGAAATGCATTCTCTCAGACGAATGTGCGTATCATAGACGTTCGAATGGTGATATAAGGAAAGAATGCAAGGCAGAGATAAGCATTATCGATAAAATTGAGAAATGTGTGTTGAGATGGTTTAGGCATGTGAATCGAACGAGTGAAAAAAGAATTATAATAATAATAATAATAATGCACCCTCATGGTGCATAGGGCATTGCGTCATATAAACGCAGTGTTATATTGATCGTTAACACATGAAGGAAATGTAAGAAAAGAATAGTGAATCAAAATTATGAGACGTATACAGTTGGTAAAAGAAACAAAGAAAGACCGAAGAAAACTTGGCATGGCAAAATATTTTGAAAAAATGATTAAAGCGCAGGGATGATCACTTTTACTTTATGTGTATCGTTATTGATCGTTATCAAGATAACACTGCTATGCATTATTGCTATTTACATGTACATATATGGTACACACACACATATATATAAATTAGATAATTCTTTAACCATTTGTGGCCGCGGGCCGTAACTTGACGGTATCTGTTCTCGATGTTTCTGAGATTTCTTGCCTTCTTTTGACAATAATAAATGATGTACCTACGTCATATCATTATATTTAAGACCATGAACCACGAGTAAGAAGCAACGGTCAAGAATATGTTTAACATATGCACACTGTGTAAATCAGCTATTCATCTACCTACTGTACGAGTTGTTTTATTTTATCAAATTTAGCCTCATCAAACTATACGTTTTTCAAAAATCAACATGTAGATGAAGAATCTTACGTGAATATTACACACCTGAAACATTCACATGTATATTTATATAGTGTAATGGTCAGCAAGCTCGGCTACCGTTCTGGAGGTCCCGGGTTCGATTCCAAAGGGGGGGAAAAATTAATATAAGTGATTTTTTCACTGTAATATTTATTCAATATTACCATGGACTGGTACCTGAAGCGGATGGCTGATCACCTTTCCTTCATGTGTAAAACGATCATGATAACACTGAGTTTATAAGACACAGTGCCCTATGCACCATTGGGGTGCTGATAAGAGTTTTATTATTATTATTATACATACATATACATATATACATATATACATATATATATATATATATATATATATATATATATATATATATATATATATATATATATATATATATATATATATATATATATATATATATATATATATATATATATATATATATATATATATATATATATATATATATATATATATATATATATATATATATATATATATATATATATATATATATATGTATATATATATATATATATATATATATATATATATCTATATATACATACATATATATATATATATATATATATATATATGTATATATATATATAAACATATATAAATATATATATATATATATATATATATATATATATATATATATATATATATATATATATATATATATATATATATATATATATATATATATATATATATATATATATATATATATATATATATATATATATTTATATACATATATATATATGTATATATATATATATATATATATATATATATATATATATATATATATAAATATATATATATATAAATATATATATATATATATATATATATATATATATATATATATATATATATATATATATATATATATATATATATACATATATTTCAATACATTATTTTCTTATTGTTGGTGTTAAAGTATTATACATAAAAATAATGTATGTAAAATAATTAATAAAGTTCATGTTTTCGTAAATTGATTCGGGATTCAGTTCGAGGTAAAATCTATACATTTTTAATTTAAGTTTTAAGTTTAATTTAAATTTCACCGGTGCGTGAAAATGCATCAAAACATGTGTCACAATAGATTTGAAGAAATAGCGGTATTTACTAAGTAAAACTTGAATTAAAAATATGTGTTAATGTCATTAAATTTTACAATAAAAAATCAATTAAAATTCTATTTAAATTTCAAAACAGTATTTATAAATTTAATTACGTTCTTAATAAATTATCTTCGTTCGTATTTCTTTGACTGGCGGGCATACCATAGTATGATAATATGTAAATACGACGATAGTAATATTTTCCTCGTAATTTCGAGGAATCGGTGAAGATATCGAAAGAGAAAGTTTTCCGAAGATATTATAATCGTTAAATTTATTCAGTAAACCAAGCAAATTGAATAAAATTCCTTTATTTACATAATACTACAAGCACATACTGTTCAGTAGCTATGTACATACTACTTGTGAACACACATAACATTATAATAGTGGGCGTATATCACAGGCTAGGGTAACCAGACTTCCGAGTTTAATAATATATAGTATGAGCTTCATATTTACATGGTAGATGCGTTCCATGCGATATCATGTAAAAAAAGTATCTTCTTTTTCTGTGAGTGTCATGTCAGATCCCCCTGACACTTGAGAGTATTAGATTTTTGGGGATAGTGGTGGTGTGGAGGATGAAGACGGTCGGATTGAATACTGTATTTATTGATAGATAAATGTTGCACGAAGCGTGTTGTTAGCTGTCAAGGTGACTGACCGCTACAGATTTAAGTTTTGAACTGACATTTCTTGGTGGAACTGCATTTAATATAACATAATAACCGTTAACCGTAACCGTTATCATCAGACTGGTGATCCAGGAAGATGATGTCGGTTTCGACGAAACCCAGTTGCGGGTCAAATAAAATTCATGTGAAAAAATTTAAATAGTTGATATTTTATTGTATACTTGAGAGTATTATTTCTTGTCTCGGGCAGCTCTAAATACTGCCTTAACGGTTATAATTTCCATCTAATCTCGTACATCCGGAGCCAGGACGGCTGTCCAAACTCAAAACACAGTAAGGGACATTTTTTTGTGGTACGTTTTTTTTGCATTTTTGTACTAGTAGATTCTACTTAATCCAAAAATGCAAAAAAGCGTACTACAAAAAAAGTTCCTTACTGTGTTTTAAGTTAAGACAGCCGAGGTGATCTGTCTTCTGCAAGCCGTGATGGTTACCCTATTAGAAATGTAAATAGGTCTACGTAGGTATTTGTACAAAAATGTTCATTTTCCGGGATGTCGCGTGACTTTCGGCGAACTTTCTTTATAAAAAAACAGAAAAACTAGTGGAAAAAATGTTTTTCGATTATTTTCCTTCCTTTATGCATAACGATAATTTACATTCATGGAAAACACATGTTTTTACATACAAAATATATTATGTTAGAACTAGTTAATTTTTTGTAATTACTTCCCATTTCTGTCAGAATTTTCATTTATTTATTATTTATTTAAAATAACTAACTTACCACCAAGCTGCTCCCGGCTAGAGTAGGCAGAGAGAATAGGACGCCATCCACCTTGTATTTTCAAACATTTTTCGCCACTTCCACATTCATGCATCTCCTCATACATAAGCGCGATTATTTCGTCTCCTGACTATATATATATATATATATATATATATATATATATATATATATATATATATATATATATATATATATATATATATATATATATATATATATATATATATATATATATATATATATATATATATATATATATATACATATATATATATATATATATATATATATTTAGATATTTTTAGGACATTTTTTTGCATTTTTGGAGTAAGTAGATTGAACTTTATCCAAAAATTAAAAAAAAAACTACAAAAAATGTCCCTTACTGTGTTTTAAGTTTGGACAGCCGACATGTGTTTGTGCGTTTTTATTTCTACCTTCTCTCTGCCTACCCCTGCGAGAAAGCCGGGTGATGGTTAGTAAGCTACAAAATTATTTTATTTTCCATATTATACGTTCATTGAGTATGACGTTCGTAGACTTACTTACTAGCCTTTGTGTCATAAATCACTCGAAGGCGAGGTGATCAATCTTGAATTTTGGCTACTGACCCATATGGCCGAGTTCAAGTGCAAAAGTAGTTTTTTTTTAACTGACTAGACCGGAAATTTGAACCGGGACCTTACGTATGCCAATACAGCGAGTTACCTTACCTTGTTACTGAGGTCAATAAGTACCATTATGTATATTTTAATTCTAGTGTATTTTAATATTACTTGTGTGATATAAAGACATAACTAACTAGAAAAAATATAACTTTTTTGATATCACAACAAAGTTAAGAAGATTATTGAATTCTTAATATTTACAGGTCTTACGACCTGTCATAGGCTGGTTAAGTGATGTCTTTACACACTTGTATCATTCACCTTTCTACGCATGATTGACAACCACATTACTTAAACTTTTGGAACTCGTTTATATGTTGATGTATAAACATATATATATATATATATATATATATATATATATATATATATATATATATATATATATATATATATATATATATATATATATATATATATATATATATATGTATATATATATATATAAGATAAGCTTCATACACCGCCTCATGTGCGAGATCGCAGGTGTATCATGGTTGATTTGAGTAAGCTTTTGATTGAACAGAGATCCTTTTATTTAAATGCATGTTTTATTTTATTATCCGGATTATTTTGCATACGAGGAAACATGATTTTCAATTTTCTTCTTTGTCTTTATGGTGAAAATAAATCCTTAGTGGAGAAACCCAGGATTTGAAACAAGGATTTGGGCACCCCCAAAGTATTGTGAAAGAAAGTGAGCTTTATTATTTGAATGCTTGAGGTATTATATTTGTACATAACCTTTAATTTTCGTCAACGAAATTAATGTCGGGTACATATTTTTACAATGCCCTTGACATTTTTTATAACAAATATCGCTGTTAGAATATTAATAAAATCCAGTTTTATTTAAAGTCTTACCGCAATTCAATACTGCCTATTCTTATTTTTAAATTTAATCTAAAACAAAATTCTCTAATACGATTTATTCTATCGACACGGCGCTCGCGGCATTTCCGCAACGTATTTTTTATATGCCCTCCAGGACACATTTTAACAGGTCCTTTTTCGGTAATCAGGGTTACTGTCGTCCGGGGTTATCTGCTTTCGCTTTGTGTTTTTTTTTAAACTTTATGAGATTTTTACCTGATGAATATTCCGAAAATCTTTTAAAAAAAGCCTTAGCAAACTAAAAAATAAAACTCACCTAAAATATGAAGTACAGTGGAACCCCGAAAATTGGAATACCGGGAAATGCGAACAAGATTTAGGAGAAAAACACTTACAGCAAAATAATTGAAAAACTCGTAACACACTATGCATTACATATTTTTTTACAAATAACCTTATTTCGTTTTAAAATTAATGAAGGGTTAATAAAATATACAATAGTTTACCTGTATTGCTACTCAGGCAATGTTAGATTATATAGAAATGTAAAGAGTTGCAAATAATGAACATATATATACCTTTGAAAAAAAAACGTCATTTAGTACATCGTGCGCAACTACTGTACGGCTGCTCTAACTCAAAACACAGTAAGGGGCATTTTTTGTGGTACGTTTTTTTTTGCAGTAGATTCTACTTAGTCCAAAAATGCAAAAAAAAGGTACTCCAAAAAAATGTCCCTTACTGTATTTTAAGTTTGGACAGCCGTGTAGTGTTAAGTGCTAAGTATTGTATGTACTGTATTACAAATTACTCGGCTAATCCGAATTTTCAAAGCCCTGATTAGTTCGGATTTCTGGTGTTTCACTGTATGTTTTATCTTGAATCTATGCCGAAGCAAAGACGAAGAACTATCGTTTTCAAATACCTTGTTATAGACATTTCTAATGGGACTTCCAAATGCTTTATGATGTACGGTATGCAGTCCCTACAGGTTAACATTTAAATCATTTTTACGACAATTATAAACCATATTCGATAAACCAAGGTCATATCTGCATTTTTGTGGTGCAGCTATTAAAAACGAGGCCTTTGTTACGTATGGTTGGCCAATGAAACAATATCACATGATAAACATTGTACGTTTTATTAAATGTTATGCGTCAATAATAAAAATATATGAATGCAGATACGTTTCAGGCACGTTCCACTCAGATAAGCTGTGTATGCTCTGAATCTACTGAAATATTTTTATGCATTATTTTTATATATATTAAGCTATATTAATTTACCAAGTAAAACTAAAGTTCATAACAGAACAGCCACAAAATGACTGCCGAATCAATTATTGAAATGATTTCACCTCACGTACCTATGATACAAGAAATTTGTATGTTGTATAAGCAAACCTTTTTAAACACTCACCGCGCGATACTGATACATTTGTTTGTTCGAAAATAGATGAATTTAAGCTTTTACGTTTGGTTTGAGCAAAAACTTTTTCAGAGTTCATTAAAAGTTGGCTTATATTTTCATAATACTTCCGTAATAGTTGGTTTATCAGAGGATCTCCGTGTTTACTTAATCATTTGAAAACGTATTTCAAACATAACAATTGCAACTGTAGGTAGATCGTATGGCATGGTGAGTTAACGAGTAAATTATTATTTTTACAGGTCAAACAACGAACATGTTACTGAAGTTATTTAAAAAAATAATGTTTGTGGAGGTCCTCACCAAAACTTTACATTTCCGTTATAAATGATTTTAAGTAATCAGGAGTTCTAGCTTGTAAAATTGTTACGTGTCGGTGCGATTAAATGATTTATTATTGGTCCAACACAAGATTTGTCACCTTTTGTCGCAACTTTAATTAAGATTTCGACAGAATAAAGTAAACAGAACAGATTTGCATTTACAGGATTTTTTGTGCAATATTGGAAACGTAACTTTTCGGTGAGGACCTCCACATTTGCCCTTTGGGTTTGATACGATTGTCTTCGTTGGAATTTTTAGAACGCTGAAAATCTTATTTAAGCTATGCGTTGAAATTTAAATTTAATATTATAAAACAACAAGTACATATTGTAGTTTTTACCACTATTACTTTATTTTGCCAGTGATCGGGTTGCGTCGTCAACGATATCATCAAACTGGTGGGGGGTTCGACAAATTCTGCGTTATATAAACACACTAAGCCATGGGTTACAAACCGTAATTTTGAATAAATTTTCTGACAAAATTAATTGAAATATAATAGAATGAATTTAAGCAGTGCATTCAATAGATTTTAATAAAAGTGGTATTTGCCAAGTAAAATTTTAATTAAAAATGAGAAAAAGTATATATATTTATATATATATATATATATATATATATATATATATATATATATATATATATATATATATATATATATATATATATATATATATATATATATATATACATATGTAATAAAATAACTAGGTACCTAACTATACATTTTATTAAGTACTTACACTTAGTACCTACATAAAACAGATCTACCACCAGATGTCGCATGTGTCGCGCTGAATAAAACAAAAGACATCAGATAGAAAAAATATAATATTCTGAACTGTCAGAATAATATAGATAGATAGAAAAATATTATAAAGATAAATTAAGAATAAACTTTAATTACAAACTTTAATTACAAAGCAACACATTGTTTATTTTATTATTATACACCTACTTTACATATTATTTACACCCAATTTACGAAAGAAAATATTACCACGTTATAAAACGACAATTTTGTTAATCGGAAATGGATTTTCAAACATTAGAAGACATATTAAAACAATTACTGCAACATGTACGGAGTGATAGAGAAAAATTAGAAGATGATCAAAGAAGATGATTAGAAAATGATCAAAGAAGACGTAGAAATCTAAGAACTAGTGATAAAATTAAAGACAAAAGTCCGTGTAAGATTTGTGAAAATTTAAATAAGGGAACTCGATATCACTCTGAAGCAACGTGCTGGTTTAAAACAAAAGAGGATGATAAGATTAATAATAAAAATAAAGACTTACAAATAACACAGAAACAGTGCTTGAAAAATGAAAACAAAAATAAAGTAGAAAAAAATACTACAAAATATAAAATAAAATATACTCCAGAAAAGAAGAATTTAGAAGCAGATTTTATAAAAAGGAATCCAGTATTAGAAACGAATTAAAATGCAGATGAACAATTAAAAGTTGTAAATTTGGTTAAATAAGAAGATACTTTAAGAGATCAGAATAAAAATGAAGGAATTCAAAAGAAAAAAAACAAATGGATTGAAAAAAACTGTGTCTACTTTAAAAGGGTCGAGAAGAAAAAAAAAAAAAAAAACATGAAAGAAAAAAAAAAAAGAAAGAAAAATAAGAAAAAAAAGGGAGATTGATAAAAAAAAAACTTTATCATGTCACTAAACTTATACCAGTCCCTTCACTACAAGGAGATGACCCGGAGGACGAGTGAAAATTTTACTATGAATTTTCTTCCCCAAGGGGGGAGATGTAATAAAATAACTAGGTACCTACCTATTATTTTTCTTCAAACCCTTATTCGCACGCAAATGAATTATTATTTAAACACGGTGTTATCTTAATCGTTAACGCGCAAAGGAAAGGTGATCAGACCTCCACATCAAGTACCAGTCTAGGGAAATATTAATATATATTATTTATTTATTTCATCATTTATTGGAAATCCAACTTCATATTTACAAAATATAATTTTTTTTTTAATAAAAATCCAATTACAAGCTTTCACATAAAAATGATCTAAAAAAACTGTCATGTACATAAGCATAAATATATAATATTACAACTTACATTTCTTAATCAAATTGTCGAATGCGAGTATATTACGTAATACAAATTATATTTGACAAGAATCATTTCATATGCCAGTTTAAAATGCCATCTTTTGAGAACCTTATGAAATTAATACCCGGTTCTTCTTATTGTACCACTCTACGCGGTAGGTTAGTAATCATCTTGGCAATTTTTACTTTGTCTGCAGTAGCTCCGCACAGCGACTTAGTGCTACAGTGGAACCACTCTCTCAAGTTTTTAGTTAAACTATACATACGTCTTCTACCTATACTGCATGTACCTTCCACTTTTCCTTGTAATATGATAGGAATTACATACTTCGTAATTTTCCTCCTCATAAAATGGCCAAAATACTCCAGCCTTTTTATCAATGTATAGTGTCTGCGAGTATAACAACCATGTACATAATAAGCGAAGTAAATAATAAACGAAAATTCCGCCTCCGTAGTGTAATGGTCAGCACGCTCGGCTACCGTTCTGGAGGACCCGGGTTCGATTCCCAGGGGGGGTAAGAATAAATATGAGTGATTTTTTCACTGTAATATTTATTCAATACTACCCTGGACTGGTACTTGACGCGGAGGGCTGATCACCTTTCCTTCATGTGTAAACGATCAAGATAACACTGCGTTTATATGACGCAGTGCCCTATGCACCATTGGGGTACGAATAAGGGTTTAATTATTATTATTTTTATTAAATTATAAAAAAAAGTGTATACAACTTATTTCCCTTTTCTAAAACCTTCTTTTTGGCGTTGAACATTTTCGAAATATTTTTACATTTTAAAAAAACGTTTGAAATATTATACGAGTATTATTTTGATTAATTATATTTGGCATGTAAAACAAAAAGTAAAATAATTAATCACTATCAGGCACCTTCCCTGAAGGGGTAGGCAAAGATAATAGAACGCCAATGCACGCCATTTATTTTGACTCCTGACCTGACCACTCTCAAGCATTTCAAATATTTGATCAAACTATTTTTTTCTAGATCTTTCTCTGTTTCTATTACCAGCCTACATTCGCCTAACTATTATACTATATTATTTCTCCACATATTAATTTTTCGATAATATATCTCAGCCTCGCATTATTTCCTCATATCACCATTCGAACATCATCCAATCATCGTTTTGCCATACATTCATCAGAGAGATTTCTACTGCATTAAGTCTACTAAAATCTTTATTTTGCCAACTCGTTGCTTCACTTCCACATATATAACAAGATCTTTTTCACCATTATTTCCTAACTTATTCGTTTCACGTCTTTTAATAAATATTGTAATATAATCGCGTTTTTTTATTACATATTTATTCTGAAATAGTCAGTTATTTAATTTTTTGGTATTCCTTTGCGCAAAGAAGCCCTACTATATATAACACTACTGTTTTTTAGTTGAAGAGTCAACTCGGCCATTTTTAAGAACTTTTCCTTCAAACAGAGAACTCCCGCCAATTCGCGCGCGAAATAAACAACTTCCTTTTCCGCGGCAGAGTGTTGCCACATGCAGAAAAATAATGGCGACATGTTTTACAAAGCAGGTCCCGAGTGTAAACCTCGTACATACGTGAGCCTTCACGTGTTTCAATGAAATGCAGCGCAGACAAAGGCGGCATTTTCCAACCACTTTGGTATTATTTAGATCGCTTGAAATAGTAATTTCATGTCAGGTTGGCATATCTGCCTTTTGTGGGCCGATGGTATAGAACAAAGATAGGCGGTTATATCTTTGTTAAAATTACATTGTTATATTAAACATGCAGTTACTGAGAAAGGGTTATTTAGTGTTAAAACAAAGATTCTAATTTTTTTGAGAGTCGATCAAAATATGAATGAAAATGTTTACTTTTTTCATTAATCAGTCATGATAAAGAAGCGATTAGCTTCGAAAACGGTAGACATTATAATTAAGTTAAAATCAAATATTTATAGCGAATTCATAAACAAAGTTACATTTCAATTGTAGAATGGAAAATTACAAAGTTAGTGCTTCAAATACAAATTAAATGTTTCATTTTTACTTCAGAAAATCACCTTTTTGTTTAAAAATATAGTCTACTGTTTTGTACTACAATATATAGGATCATTGGTTTATTATTGTCCCAAAATTAATATTGATGATAATACTTAAAACTTAAAGACGGACTCTCACAGTGGAATTATTCAACAAATTCCAACTTTATGCTAAAATAATCATTACACAAGTAAAGAAAGTATGTAGTTAGAGGTGGGTAGATCTGAAATCACCTTATTTTTTTTATGGATTTACTCCCATGGTAAATGTTTTAAAGGAAATCGTGAATGCGTGCATAATGAAATTTCATTTATTATTACTACATGGAATATGACATTTTCAATGGTTCATTAGATAAATAACTTAAGGTGTCGAAAACAAACTCATTTTTACTGCCACTGAATTCGATTTTTAGGGCGCTTGTCCACTACCTGGAATTTTACCGTCCGGCAGTCCGGTTTTGAAAAATAAGAGCGACTACGACAGTTTAGCGTGATCGAATTTACGCGCAATGTATTCACGCGCCGATCAAGAGCTTCGATCCGAAGAAAGATGGACAAAAGCACAAGCCAATCCAAACCAATCATCGTTTTAAAACGCTTTAAAACTGACGGTAAAATTTTGTGTAATTCCGTGTAGTGGACTAACGCCCTTACCCATCTTCAATACGTCACATAAAAATACTGTAGAAAAAAGACTTATTGTAATTTTGTGTTAAAAAAAGAGCAAAAAATACGACTCAGACTGTGCAACAAAACATAGAGATATTTTAACCTATTTTACTTCTTCAAATCCTTAACCGCACCGCAATGGTGCATAGGGCACTACATCATATAAACGCAGTGTTATCTGTAACACGTAAAAGATATGTGATCGGCCCTCCGCTTCAGGTACTAGTCCAAGGTTATTTTGAATAAATATTAGAGTGAAAAAATCACTTATATTTACTTGAAACCCCGCCCCTCTGAGAATTAAAACCGATACCTCCAGAACGGTAGCCGAGCATGCTGACCATTACACTACGGAGGCGGACATGTTTAAATAACCTAAGTGGTTACAAACATTTATTTAATGTCGTCGTAGTAGCGAGAACAGATTTCAAAGGGTGAAAAGAACAGATGCACTTTTCTACCATCTCTAACGTACAACCTCATCGCTCTTCTGACTCTATCCTTTCCACATACTTCGCTCACTCCTTACAACAACGTCGTATATCAAAAATCGTAAATTTTTAGTTGTGCATGTATTCGGAATGCCCAGAAAGTGTACTATATCCCAGCAAAAGCGGAATATTTTACATATCCTTGTATTTACCCGCTACGGGGCAGAAAGTGTTGTTTTTGCATTTTGAAGAAATGGTATTGTTTTATTTTTTTAAATATGCTAAATATTTTTCAAATGGAGAAAAAACATTCAGGTTTTACCTAAAAAGATCTGTTGCACAATAAAAAGTTCAATAAGTGGCTTGATATTTATTTTTAATAAATTTTATTATATTTTTAAACTTTAAAAACGTTCTCCTGAAAAATCGAGTTTTTTTTATATATGACGTTGTTGAAAGGAGTGTGCAACTTGTGCAAACCGAGTATGCAGGTGAGCATGCCTTCAATGACGTCATATGATTTTATACGATAGTTTATAATTTAAGTATGTAATAAATGTATACATGATACATTGTTGGTGAGATCATAAAAAATGCGATGACAATCACTTTCACAGCTGACTTAGACAAGAGATGTAAGATTTTGCAATCGCAGTATTACTATTCACCGTATTATATGTGAAATTATAGTATGTTTTATATGAAGCAAGTGTTTGTAAATTCCACGCCTAGTTAAAATTACACCCACTATCTTATTCTGAGTCCTTGTTCATAAATTTAACACCTGCCTTAATATTTAATCATGTGCTTACCAGTGTTCAGATCAAAGGAACGTCAAATTCAAAGTAATGCAAATAACGAAGAGAAAAGAAACAATTTTTAACATTGGATTAGGAATCTTCTTACTCTTACCCTCATCCGCACCAATGGTGCATAGGGCACTCTATCCAATTTATGCAAATTTAAATTTATTTTTAATTATATAAAGGCATGGTGATGAGTTCTACGCTTCATATACCAGTCCAGGGTAATATTAAATAAATATCAAGATATATCAAGATAAAACTGCATTTATATGATGCAGTGCCCTATGCACCATCGAGTGCGTATAAGGGTTTGAAGATGAAAAAATATATATATATATATATATATATATATATATATATATATATATATATATATATATATATATATATATATATATATATATATATATATACATATATATATTTATATATATATATATATATATATATATATATATATATATAAATATATATATATATATATATATATATATATATATATATATATATATATATATATATATATATATATATATATATATATATATATATATATATATATATATACATACATATATATATATATATATATATATATATATATATATATATATATATATATATATATATATATATATATATATACATATATACATATATATATTTATATATATATATATATATATATATATATAAATATACCGTAAAGTGGGTATACTTTGCACCATGGGTGATACTTTGCACCACCTTCTGTAAAGAAATTGTAGAGCTGGTCATCTCTGATACATGTCATTTTTCATTCTACTTTCTATTGTTTCTGATAGATGGCACTTCAATCTACTTTTTAATTTACGGAAGTAACAGTCGGTCGCTATTGCTTCAATGCGTTTTTCCTGTCCGAACGTAAAGAAAGTTTTCTGTCTGAAAATTGTGTCCGAAAAAATCCAGTGGAATCAGTATACTGAAACTAGTTACAACAAGTGAGTGGTCTCTAAATCGTAGGTAGATAGGCCCTGCTTTTCTCAAATGCTGTATTTTTTAGTTACGTTGTCAAGTTTATGTAAAAATAATATTTTTTTAAGAACTGACTTGTATTGACCACATTTGGGGTAACATTGCACCAAGTGCAAAGTATCCACAAAAGGCCATAGTTAATTAATTTGATGAAAAGTCTTAAAACGGCTAATACAACTTGACATGTTTGCTAAATATCTATTGGTTTTGTGTACTTACTTAATTCCTGATGGTATATTTTTTTCAAAAATGCCAAGAACACACAAACAGCGGCCTTATGCTAGACGATACTGCAATTTTACACCGAAGAGAGTGGAGCAGTGTTTGGAGGCCATTCGAAATGGTACAATCAGTCAAAGAAAGGCTGAATAAAATTTCAAAATCCCCAGAAGGACGATTAACTATAAGCTCAAAGGTCAGCACACAAAACCTGTGGGAAAACCTCCGATATGTGAACAAGGGCGAAGAGCAATCCTTCGTAAACTGCATAGTAGACATGAGTGAGTACGGTTTCCCAATGAGTGTTTTTAACATTCGCTACATTCTAATAGCCTATTTGGATAGATTTGGCAGAAGAGTACAAATATTAAAGAACAACGTACCAGGCTCTGAATGGATAAGATCATTTTTGCAAAGACATAAAACCTTGACTGTTGCTAAAATTAGTCAGTTGCTTAATCGGTTGCCATTAAAAGCGTATGACGATGACGTGCGCCAGAGTTTTCAACAGTTTTTGGAAGAAAACAGATTCAACCCAAAGAATTCAGTCGTAAAACGCAGGAAAACGATACCGATAGAACTAGGTAAGAGCATTGCTCACAATCCAAATGTCGAAATGAACGTTGACGAGCCACAAATGCTACCTGAACCAACTACATCAATGATCCCACCTTCCGCATCGAAACTTCCAGCATATCTAGCATTAACTGATTATAGTTCACACGGAAGCTTTGAGGAAGAGGGAGAAGAACAAAAACGATGACTGAAACCAGTTATCGTATTTGTTCTTCCGTTTCATTAGGACCAGTAAAAAAGAAGGTGGGAAAATATGTCGTATTTCATTATGAAGGAGAAAAATTTCCGGGACAGATTTTGGAAATAAAGAAAGACAAAGCTGTTAAATCCATGCAGGAGAGTCTCAAATCGTGGAAGTGGCCGATGAAGGATGACTTTCTTCAATATTCTTGGAAGGATGTAGCGGGTTCCATAAAAGAACTGAAAATGCAATCCAAAAGAGGTTTCTTTACCGTCCCGGAACTTGACCATATTTAGACCTAATTTAATTTAAATTCCTATTATCTATATAGTACGATATGTTTTAATATCCACCTTTTATTTTATATAATTTTAAACCTTCAGTATTGAAAAAAAAACATTTTTGTTAGATTCTTCAATATTTAAAAAAAAAAAATTCTATCAAGTGTCTTATTTTTCCATAATTATACAATATTATAATCTGCATTTAGTGAACTGTGAGCCAAAACCCTTCATAAGGTGCAACAAAACTTGTAGGATAGCCTTTACTTTGCATAAATTTTGATTCTAGTACGAAAAGTGTAGAGAAAATATCATGGTGCAAAGTTGTACTTTACCCCGGGATACTTTGCACGAAAATATAAATATAAAAAAAAAACAGGCAAAATAGATAAAAATTTAAAAACGTATCAGACATGTTACAGGTATATGTGTTATTACATTGCAATAGTTGAAACCTCAGAAAAAGTAAAAAACCTGATCTGAATAGACAATTTTTTGAAAAAATGCAGTATTTTGGTGCAATGTATACCCACTTTATATATATATATATATATATATATATATATATATATATATATATATATATATATATATATATATATATATATATATATATATATATATATATATATATATATATACATAATATATATATATATATATATATATATATATATATATATATATATATATATATATATATATATATATATATATATATATATATATATATATATATATATATATATATATATATATATATATATATATATATATATATATATATATATATATATATATATATATATATATATATATATATATATATATATATATATATATATATATATATATATATATATTTATATATATATATAGTTATATATATATATAGTTATATATATATATATATATATATATATATATATATATATATATATATATATATATATATATATATATATATATAATGCACATGTATACTTGTTTTTTGACGAGTGGTATGTTTATGAAGATCAGAATAAGTTAAATTTTAACACGTGTTACAATATTTATTTATGTCGACTAGTTGTTGACTAGTCACGCTTAGCGATTAAAATATTCGCTTGTTGTGTTGAGAAATTTAACAAGTATGTATCTTAAATTTAACATTATTAATTATTTTATCCAATCTGCGAATATGTAATATTACCTAATTATGGATTTATTGCTAATAATCGCTTGTAGGTATGTTGTATTACATAATACCAGTAATATACGTGTAATAATTACAAATAGATAATTTGAGAGATATTTTACAGCAAGCAATCAATCAGCGATATTTTGAAATGGGAATTATTTTGATATTTCAAATTCAATTATACTTGATTAAAAAATTTCCAATTTTAATCAAGTTTTTCAAAGACATTTTTTGTTATTGGATATTGCGACTCTTAAAAAAATTAACATTTTGTCCGTAGGGTGAATAATCTAGTATCGGATATAATAAATAATATAAATATTTTTTCATATTATTTTTTGACATCTTAACATAGATGAAGAAGAATATGGAAGTCTGGGTATTTATTTATTAAGGTAGGGGTCCTTCATAGGCTAGTTTCAATGATCACTTTACACACGTGTAACATTCACTAAGTCTTCCCATGATTGACAACCACACTACTCAAATTCTTGAAATATCTAATTGATTGAATTAGAAATAAAGTGTTTCAATTCATTAGAATTTAATTTATTATTAGATCAAAACCAATATTTTTAGCTTTTCCACTTTTTTTATTTGACCAGCGACCGGGTTTCGTCGTTACCGACATCATCAGACTGGTGAGAGGCTATACAAATTGTTATGTTATACATAAAAGAAGGCAGTTATGTTATATATAAAAGAATTAAGAAGTTATGTTATTAATTAAGAAGTTATGTTATATATAAAAGAATGCCTTCTTTTATGTATAACATAACAATTTGTATAGCCTCTCACCAGTCTGATGATGTCGGTAACGACGAAACCCGGTCGCTGGTCAAATAAAAAAAGCGGAAAAGCTAAAAATATTGGTTTTAATCTAATAATAAATTAAAAATATAATTCCATCACGAAGTGTCAGTGGATAATATAAATCATTAGAATTTTAGATGAGACATCTATGATGAGATGAGAGAAACTTTTTACTAAGCAGAAACTCTTTAATTTATATGTGAGGTTCGAATCCTGGATTTTACATATTTACATACTCGAGAAACGCTAGAAAAGATCTTTATCGATTTTTTTCGCTTATAATTAGACCAGTTAATTTATATATTTAAAAAATTAATTCTATTTGGAGGTAATCCAAATTTGTGAACAAGTATTTCGACACACTCGAAATGTTGAAAATGTAATATAAATATTGTTAAAATTTAGAATGTTGTTAACAATATGTTGAATATGTCGAAATCTTTTTAAATACACTGAATACATCCCTCGAGGGAATGTTATACGATATTCAGAAAAAATGTGAAATGCAAAAAAGTATATTTCTATTTACTTGACAATAATCTCGCTAGACGTCGCACAGTGATTCACCCAGAACAAGCTAGGTGGACAAAAACATTTTATTCTACGATTTGATTGTTCTGGTATTGATCAATATTATTTCATTGATTTTTCGAATAATTATGCATTGTTTGATAATTCTGAAGCTTTCGGAATATTTTAATTTAAAAAAACTAAAGTACGAAATAAAAAAGTATTAAAAAAAAATCAGTATTGTTATAACAAGAAAATACATAATTTACACAATTAAAACAAACCCTCATCCGCACCCCAATGGTGCATAGGGCACTGCATCATACAAACGCAGTGTTATCTTGATCGTTAACACACGAAGGAAAGGTTATCAGCCCTCCGCTTCAGGTACCAGTCCAGGGTAATATGGAATAAATATTCGAGTAAAAAAATCACTTTTATTTATTTGACCCCCCTGGGAATCGAACCCGGGACCTCCAGAACGGTAGCCGAGCGTGCTGACCATTACACTACGGAGGCGGATACACAATTAAACACATCATTAATTGTACAAATAAATTTACTCTCAATACTATACAATCAACTTGTGAGGGCCTCCGATAGTCACACATCAATGGCATTTTATGACCAAAATCGCGTTAATTCTTAAATAATGATTAAACAAAAAATTAAACCTGTGGTAGGCAAATAATTATTTCCCTATATTATTGTAGAATTACAGCAATTTTTATCATAAAATGCGATTAAACTGTCGCTGTCAGAAGCCCCCTTTAGTTATTGTTATTGTACCTATGTATATACTTTACGGAAATAATTTAGATTACAGAAATAAACAAAGAATAACATTAATAAATAATACACAAGACTAATAATCATTATCACGACTCATCATCAATCTCACAATCAGACGAATCAGATATTAAATAATCACCATCGTTACATGGATGAAAGTTATTTGCCACCTGATGTTCTGCTATTGAAGGCAGGACAATTAAATTCAGAACTTCCAACGGTAATTTATCGGTTCTCTTTCTAGGTACTTCTCTGAGTGAGTTAATTACAGGATCGGATGTTTTCAAAAGCATATTCAATAAATCTGTATTCGTGGAAGTACGTGACAGTTTCCTAGTATGGTGCTCGCGGAATCTACGACAATCTTTATTTCGGGCCTCTTGAGATTCTTCCGAGAGCTCCCCGACTGGAAGAATGAATGTTTTAAAAACCACCGTACTGTGTACTAGACTTGAGGCTGACTTCCTCCAGATGATGAAGAAGCGCAGGGATGATGCATTTTTATATTAAATTTTACATCTACGCCCTCTAACCAATTTTTATTTTTGTTTAAAAAATGGTTCGTCTTCATATTAGCTGCAGCCCACTTTTCAGAGAATTTTGACGAAAAACTTTAAAATTTTATCAGTAAATGCTTCTTTGAATCAAAAATCATATCCGTAACACTAAATTTTTTAATAATAAAATCCATCAGACGAAAAATTCATTCTTTTTTCGCATGTTTCCGCCATTCTTCATATAGTTCTAATTTCGAGAGAGAGCACTCACGATCTGAAAAAAATTAATAAATGAAAATTGCTACTATATGTCTTATAAAAATTATATATCGTTGTATAGCTAATGAATGTAGCTACATAATATCAAAAAATTAGCCTGGATACATCTGGGGACAAAAAGATGCATACGTTCAAAAATTTAAAACGAAAAAAAAAAATACAATTTTTACGTAGTTTTTCAAACTCTATCATAACTCATACTGTCGTGCATTTGAACCAAATTTAAAATAAAATAAAAAAATTCATACCCTCTTAAGTAAAATCCATTACAGCAATAGTAACATTCTTCACTTCAAGTCTTGTAAGATGTTATTGAAAGCACTGCAAAATAGCAACTAAATTGTTTACAAAAAAGGAATAACCTTATCACTTCATTTCAACCGCTTATGACTCATCGTTCTGGAATATTTGCCATAATAATTACCTGGAATTGTGACTAATGGGGGGTTGTTATTATCATGTTATCATCAATAAGTCGATTCATTGAATTGACTTTTGTCTTGCTGGCTTGTTCTGGGCGAATCACTGTGCGTCGCTCCAAACTCGCATGGGAATAAGCTCTCGGATTTAGCATATATACAACATTGAAAAAATCTAGTGATATATTTTTTCATATGCTTTTTATAACTTGAAATGTTTTTACTTACTTTAAGTAACACAGTCCCAAAACGAGTGATTTAAATTATTCATTGGAAATCATATATTTGTGTAATCACGTCGAACTCCGTAGTTTTGTGGTAAACACGTTCGGCTAACGTGCTGGAGATACTGGGTTCGATTCGCATGCGCAAACCACCTCAACACACAATTCATAATTTTTCTAGAAGGGGTTTTAGCTGTTTCTTTTTTTTATTTATGTGTTTAATATTATTATATATATATATATATATATATATATATATATATATATATATATATATATATATATATATATATATATATATATATATATATATATATATATATATATATATATATTTATATATATATAAATATATATATTTATATATATATATATATATATATATATATATATATATATATATATATATATATATATATATATATATATATATTATTATTATTTCTTATCAGTGGGAACGTAGACAATAGGGGGGAGGCTTCAGTCATTGTCATATTGTTTATTATGGGTTTATTATTACTTATACTTTTTTGAACATCTTTTGTTTCAAAATGTTCCAGTTAATGACTTTCTCTGTTAATTATTTTTAGGAAATCTACTATATATATATTTTTTATAGTTTTATTTAATTATTTTAAACCTATTTTTATATCCCGGATTTTCGGCTTTAACAGACACCCCTCCCCCTATTCCGTTATATCGAGGTTTTACTGTACTTGATAACTATTCATGAGTACTTGGTAGTGATTCCTAACTGAGTCATATTGAAGAAAATGATAATATCTACAAGGATTATCGTCGAACGAGTGTCTGAAATTCCACATATAAAATTGCACGAAATTATGGTTAAAATAATAAAAAAAATTATAAAATCTAACCTTTATTGACTGTTAAATAACAAACTGTGTTCACGAAGTTACACCATGATTCCCGCACTTTTACGAACAGCGTTTTGAAATGTCAGATTTATTGTAACACGAAATTACGTGCGTTTAGTTAAAAATATGAATATTTATGAAATATTTCGGATAATGGCTTGTTATTCAACGAACTGAAATTTTATTGTTTGGACTTAATACTTGCAATAGTGAATTGAATGTGTGTTTGTATTTTTTATGAACATACATTGTACCTATATAAAAATTAATCGAGGTAGGTACTATCAATCTAGGTAACTTTAAACCAGAGGTTCCCAAACTCTTTTATCTCGTAGACCCCTTGCCTTACCTGATATTGATTTTTATCAAATTCATTAACTTCAAATGTATTTTTGACATCCGGTATATGTAGTGTTACTCACTTTGAACCACACATGTTAGGTTTTATACATTTATATTTTAAATTCAAATTAAAACATAGACCCCTTGCAAGTTGTCATAGACCCCTGGGGGTCGATATAGACCACTTTGGGAATCACTGCATTAAACCAATATATTAAAAAATCTGAATATTTCATTTCGTAATGTTTATCCGCCTCCGTAGTGTAATGGTCAGCATGCTCGGCTACCGTTCTGGTGGTCCCGGGTTTGATTCCCAAGGGGGGTAAAATAAATATAAGAGATTTTTTTCACTTTAATATTTATTCAATATTATTACCCTGGACTGGTACCTGAAGCGGAGGGCTGATCACCTTTCCTTCATGTGTAAACGATCAAGATAACACTGCGTTTATATGACGCAGTGCCCTATGCACCATTGGGGTGCGGATAAGGGTTTTATTATTATTATTATTAATGTTTATCTATGGTTATCTTAATTTTTAATTATATTACTCAGTCCACTTGATATTTAATAAAAACACAAATTAAAAACTGCAAACTTCAGAGTTTTTGCCTACTTTTAATCGTCGGTACTATTTTTCATGCAGTTTCGACAAAAAGATCGAAATTAGAATAAGTAAAAATAAAGTTTATATTTTATTTTTATGAAGTTCTTACGTTACATAAAAAATAATGGACCAAAAAATTGTATCTAGAATTGGATCCACTTTTGTAGCCATTTCGTATACAAAAATTATGTAAACGATCTTAAAATGACCGAAAAACTTTGTGTTTTTTTTATTAATCAAAAGTGTGGCACAAAAATTTATTTAAGAAAAAAACATTAAAAAACATAGTAACGATATTAAAAATTACAACTAAAGCCATTTTGTATACAAAAATGATTTGCATCATACAAACATTTACCGAATAAGAGTTGTTAGAGTATTTGAACAAAATTAATAGTAATTATAAAAAAATATGGCCATTGTGTATACAAAAATGATTTGTATCGTGCAAACATTTATTCAATAATCGTGATTAAAATTTTGTTCAATTTTAATTAAGTAAAAATGTAACACAAAATATTTATAAAATATCAGCAACAGTATAAAATATAAATGATTTACTATTTGTGTACAAATCAATTTCATCAGTCAGGAAATTATAAATAATTTAACTCGTAAAAAAACAATTTGGATTCTCCCACACAAGTGGTCGGTTGTGACACACATAGCCCTTTATCCAACTGTCATAAATGTGTCGTAGAAATGAAGGTTTACAAGAATATTGGGTTAGGTTAGGTTATGTAAGATTATACAGGTCGACCGACAGTTATACATCTAATAACAAATGGATAGCGAACCTTTGGTACGTGAATGAAAAATAAAAGGGATTATTATTTTTATGTTTATTTTTTAAATAAGATGAATATTTGTGTTTTTTTTACTTTCAAAAACAATTCAATTTCATACTATTTATATGAGCCTAACGGCTCATTAGTAGAAATAGGTATCAAATTATAGTAGAGGAGGTTTGAACCGAGAAACTGTGACTTAAGAGTCCGTGACAATAACCACGGGACCACAATCCGACACGAAAAATTATGAAAAATATTAAAAATTGAAAAAAAATTGTTTTAAAAAAAAATGTTTTGACTAACAGCCGAAATTACTACTATTTGTATTCTATTACATTCTATTACATTACTATTAAAAGCTACACGCTATAAAATCGACATAAAAAATGGTATCTAGCATCCAACAAAAAAATATCACTAAAATGAATTTTTAAAGGTTCAAAAATTTTTTTAACTAAGTCTTTTTTATTTATAGTTTAAGTAGTTTTTTTTTTGATGTACAAATGTTTTGTTTACATAAAAAATCTGAAGTTACACAAACAATTGATGCATTTTTATTTCCATGGCACGAGACATGTGACACGCGACATGTGTTTATACTATTGAAAATATTTTTTTAGCACTCAGGTTCAAAAGGTTCGCCATCCCTGTAATATCACAAATCGGTAGCGTTACGTCAGCTTTTACACAACTGAATAACTGGACATGTGTGATTTTAGCCTAGAGGCGAATTTGTAACTAATATGTTCGTGTTATCGGCGATAGATCAACGATCCATTAGCGAAACAACAACAATAAAAAAGACCTTAAATTATATTTATACTACATGCGTGTTAGGGAAATGTGAGGTTTAATATGACACAATATTTAATTAAAAAGAAATAAATAAATCCAGAAAAGGGTACAGTCAGCGTCAGTGGGCGTTAGAGAAATCTTCTTGGTGTACTAAATGCCATAATGATAGATGTTTGAATGGTGAAATACAGAATGAATGCTAGGCTAAGATAAGCATTATAGATAAAATGTACATAGAAGTGTTGGGATGGTTTGGAGACAAGGAACGAATGAGTAAGGTAAAAAAACTAGAAAAGATGCATAAAATAGAGGAAAACAGAGAAAAACCCGCAGCAACAAATGCACGTTCATCAAATTTAGTGCACCGGTAATATCATATTCTTAAAATTATTAATATTTATAGCATTTAATATGAGCTAGTAATATATTCTCAATATTATTCATATTTAAAGCATTTAAGTTTTGGTTAGTCATTTTTACTTTTATATATTTTTTTACAAAAATATTAGTAGTATCAGTTTATAACCACTCAACATGCTGTTGTAGTGATTGTCCTGACGAAGAGACGGGAACGTCTCGAAACTAGTTGACAAAAAATCTCAGTGAGTAGTTATATTATGTACTAATATTACTTACATTTTTGTAAAAAAAATATATTGTATAAAAGGGGTAATATCATATCATTTATATTTGAAGCACTAACTTTGTGATTTTCCATTTCATAATTAAAATGTAACTTTGTTTCAAAATCACTTTAAATATTTTTAAGCTAATGGTTTCGAAGCTAACCGGTAGACATTAAGTTAAAATTAAGTTTTATTAATATTATAATTAAGTTATAATAAAACATTTATAGTGATTTTGAAACAAAGTTACATTTTAATTATGGGGTAATATATTACTTTACCCATAGTAGTTGTAGCCGATCGAAGCGTGAGACGTATCAACTATTTCGTCTAGAATACACAGCTCTTTTAGATACTCTGAATCCATATTATGTATCGATTTATTCATGAGTGGGCAGAGTTTATACTCAACCCTTTCGGGAAAGCGTGACCAGTTACGTTGGTGAAGTAGTGAGGTGATGTGACTGAATTTAGAAATTCCAAAAATTAGTCTCGCTGGTGCTTTTAACACTGATTGCAGTCGAGTCATTTCATTGTTTGGTAAACCCGTGTATATACCGTTACAATAATCGACTCTATATACTACAAACGCATTTACCAATTGACGGGCAGCATCAACTGGCAGATTCTTGCGAATGATTTTAATTTGCCTCAGCTTATAAAAGCATTATTAAATTAAATACCTCGTGCGTAGAGAAGTTTCACTTCTACACAAACCGTACACGGGTTTTTAACTTCAAATATGAAGTTTTACAAACCAAATCCGATGCCATACATTTCAAATTGGACGTTTAACAATTCGAATTGATTTTTTTTTAAAACAAATTGAACTTTATATTGTATTTTATAAAAAAAAGTAAGTGTTTTTTTGAAAACATGCTTTAAGTATTACTCGCGATTCAAAGTAGCATGGAAAATCTTGTCTTAAAATTCAGTACACATTGCGTGCACAGACTATGACAGCGCGCCGCGCAGGCTTTATAATAAAACATGTGGGCAGGTATTCACACTGACGACATATGCAGTCTAATGTGTAGAGGCAACTAGCCGTAACTCAAGTTGCGGCTGTTTGGCGTAACACGGCTCAAAGCATTCTAATTCTATTCTATTATAACTAGTATCTTTATCCAAATAGCCGCAAAATTGTTTTATTTTGATACATGCATTGGCAAAAAAACATCATTTAAGGTTTAGTTTAGTTTAGTTCTGGAGGTCCCGGGTTCAATTCTTAGGGGGGGGGGGTCAAATAATATAATTGATTTTTGCACTCTAATATTTATTTCATATTACCCAGGGCTGGTATCTGAAGTGGAGAGCTGATCACCTTTTCTTCATGCGTTAATGATCAAGATAACACTGCGTTTATATGATGCAGTGCCTTATGCACCATTGGGGTGTGGATAAATGTTTGAAGAAGTTTTAAAATTAATATAATTTTTTTTTTTATTACAGTAGAACGTTCAATTTGTTTTGTAAAACGACCAATTTGAAGTATGAAATCTGCGTGTAAAGAAAAAGAGAGGATAACAATTTAAGAAGGTACTCGCATTGTGACAAAGAAATGCGACATCATCGATATGTATATTTCACTTTAAAAATATTGAGTCATGGCAGGTTAGTCAGCATTTTTTGATAGGGCCGATACAAATATAAATTCCCAATGCGCCCATATATGAGTGGGCCAGCTGTCATTTTTTGACAGATGTCGCGTGTAAAAATAATTGTGGAGCGCCATACAGTTCAAAACGTTACGAAATAATCCATAGATATCGGCTGTACATAATACAACTGGATTTATTTGTCAAAATGCCCTTTTTATCACCTGCAAATATCAGATTAAATGGAGAAAAAAAATGACATCTCATCAAAGATGAAGAAGAGTATGGAAGTCTGGGCATTCACGGGGCTTACTGCCGTCATAGGCTGGTTTAAGTGATCACTTTACACACGTGTAACATTCAATAATGGATAGAAGTGGTGAATGTTACACGTGTGTAACAATAATGGGTAGAAACCAGCTAATAATAATGCCCGGATTTCCATATTCTTCTTCATCTTCGATGAGATGTAAAAAAAAATATGAAAAAATAACTCCTATAATTGGAAATAATCCAGATTTGTGTACAAGTATTTGGACACACTCAAAATGTTGGAAAAATAATATCCATTTAATAACAACAATTATTAATGTAAAAATAACTTCTAAGTGGAGAGACCCAGATTTGAAAGCAAGTATTGGACACATCCATAATCAATATTCCAGTAGACGTAGTGGTTAGCATTTGGCTAATATGCTGGAGGTCCCAGGTTCGATTCCCAGAGGGATCAGTGTGAATATAATTGTTTTTTTTAAACTCTATTAAATATTTAATATTACCCTCGAATGGTATCCGAAGCACAGGACTGATCATCTTGCCTTCACATAATAAACGATCAAATTAACGTTGTTTTAATTTGATGCAGTGCCCTATGCACCATTGGATGTGGATAAGGGTAAGTAGAACTAGTGGTAGTAGATTCTAGTTAGGTAGGTACTTAATTTATTTTTTTTGAATTTCGAACGAATGAGGCTGCGTTTGCTTTAGGTTTTTCATCGCATGGGTGCTGAGTATGATATGACATATTTTTTTCAAATGCCTCCCTGGTTAGGTAGGTAAGTGGAATTATTTTTTTATAAATTTGAACGAATGAGGCTGCGTTTGCTTCCGGATTTTTGGCACGTAGATGCTGAGCACGATATGTCATTTAGATGAGAGTAAGTTGCACAAGGTTAGGATCAGCGTAATGTCTTTTTTTTAAAGCTTTTCGAGTAAATTACCCCAAAAAATGCTTAAATATTTTTTCTACCGCTCTGTGCGTTTGAAGACATTTTCTCCAAAAAATAATATTTATTAATGGCAATGAACTTGCAAGCAGAAAAACTTGGAACACATTTTCCGTATCATAAAAGATTTACATAATAAGAGCAAGCTAACAATATTTTTCACGGCGAGACTACATACACATATATGTAGTACGTAGATTGTTATATGTGTACATATACAGAGATCTAGGTATACGCCTATCTCTTAAAACGAATTCTTGTGTTACATAACGAGCAGTATGTGCTACATTCCAAATGTGCAAACTATTCGTATTATTGCTTCCAGTAATCTCGTTTCGTTCACTATAAACAAGATTATCCATTCAAAAATTCCGCTACCTTTCATTATACAGGCCGTATCTTGTATGTTGTATTTGTGGTGGTTCTCACCTAAAAGTTATATTTCCAATATTACACACAAAATCTTTTAAATGCAAATTTGTTCTGTTTACTGTATTCAATCGAAATCATAATTAAAGTTGCTACAAAACGAGACCACTCCTGTGGTGAACCAATATGAAATCTATGTATTAATTGTTTAATCAAACACATATTTTTTTTGAGTCTACTAAGTTGTATTTTAGTGTTGAAAAACACACAAAAATCGCCTAGTTATGGTATGGTATGGTATGGTTTCGCCTAGTTATGGTATTTTCAATTGAAAATGCCATAGGCGAAACAAATGTCGCAATATTATTTTTTTATATGTTTTTAACAAAAAAATACAACTACATAAATGGACGGCTGGTTGAGGTAATCACTATATACGCGTGTAGAAATCACAATTCTACTTACGATTGACAACCGCACTACTCAGATTTCGGAACCAATAAATATTATATATTAAGCGATTCCTACGTGGCATCATGTACGAGTTCACAGACATTATCTATGGTTGATTTGAGTAAGCTAATTTATTTATGTATAATATTTATGAGTTCCACAAATTGAAAACTGTGGTTGTAAATCATGGGTTGAATGGTGATTATTACACGTATAAAAAGTGTTCACTTAAACCAGCGTATGATAGGTCGTTAGCCTTGTAAATACCCAGACTTACATATCCTTCTTTATCTTTATTGAGATGTCCAAAATTGTTTTTTTTTTATAAGTACTTTTATTACCGTACTTACCATACAATAACAGTTTATGGTTGCGCATGTCGTAACAATACTCACACGTCATTCTTTCATCAAAAGATCAAGTTGAACAGTTTGGTGAATACAACACCCTGTGCATGCGATCCGTTATCAATATCACAGACACTTTCTCTATTTTTTGTCCGGTTCTTTTCTAGGTGCGCTCGTGGAAAAGTATTACATTAATATGGGTCAGAAAAGATGTTAATTTTGTTGTGGTTACGCAACGCAAATGTTTTGCACATACAGGAAGTATAATAGATAGCCGGTCTGACGTCGAATCTCCATTATTTGGGATTTGATTGCATCAAAAGCTTATTTTTTATTTAATTGGATTTATTTACGAAATTTTTCGTGTTTTGTTCGCTGCGTTCTGCAATATCCATCGCACGATTGGAGATTCAAATAACACATGTTAATTGACTTAAAAAATATTTATGACGCGTGAAATTATAACATTGTTTATGTTTATTTATTCCGTTTTTCATTTATTAATAAAAATTAAAGTAATTTTCACTAAAATTTTTGTAATTAAGTTATTTTTTTAACAACATTTTGAGTCAAAATGTTGTAAATAAAAATAAATGATCAAAAAATAAGCTTCTCTACTCCGTCTTAGTCCTCATTACGGAGGGTTGTGACCCTTATGGAAGCAATGATTCTTCTCCAGTTATCCCTTGGCTGCGCTGCACGTAGCGCTGACTGAAATTTATTGGTCCATCGTGTGGATCTTCCTCTCCCACTTTTCCCCCTCAGGCTAACGATCACAACCAGTCGTTCCAGGCTATCCTCATTGCCACGCGCAACGTGTCCAAAGAACTGAAGAATCCGTCGTGTTGGCCAGAGTATAGTGCAGAGAACATCAAACCAGTCTGATGATTTCGGATACGATGAAACCCGGTCGCTGGTCAAATCAAATTTACGTGTAAAAACTTTATTCGACAAAGTTTAAGTTTAGTTTTTAAAAAAATATGGTGATATTTATTTGATTTTCATTAAAACTTCCCACAAGGCGTCGAAATATTAGCTGGCATCGTAGAAAGTGACAACTTGTGTCAACCATTTTAAAATACAACGCAAACAGAAATGTCTATAATTGGTAAAATACATTCACCAAATAAATACGAAAATGGGAAATATCGCGTAATACTTTTCCAATACTCACTCTGTGAGAAGTTTATTCAAATATCTAGAATGGTAAATTTACACAGAAAGTACTTGTTTTATACGTCAATTGTAAATGATCGTTTTTTATCTTATTAAATTAAGAAAACTGTAATTTGAAGGAAGAAACGATAGAATATTTATTGACTTGATCTTTGTTTAAATATATATTCTAATAAATTCCGGTTAGTCTTCATTTATTAATTAATGTAAATAACCCCCTTTCATATTATTTCTCGAAATAATATATCAATATGATCCACAAAGTTAATGCTTTCAATAATCAAAACAACCCTCTTTCACATTATAAAAATAGGAGCCTTAGTAGAATAAAATATTTAATATTATACATTTATAGCATACATATAATACTTTTTTATCATAATAAATTTATAAGCATTAAATTGAAAGAGAGATACGATAGATTTTTTTTACTTTATTTTTGTTTAAATATTTAAATGAATTTCGGTTAGTCTCCATATATTGAAATGGAGTTCGACAAATAAAACGCCAAATCAATAAATACATAATGAGGATGAACCCTCTCGCACATGTGAAAAAAAGGACATCTAAATGTACTGCCATATTAGTTTTCGCTTTTATGATTTTATTTAGTTTCATATGCTTCCATGATATGTCTTATTTGCTCCTGTGATATGTGTTATTTGCTTCTGCGATATTCAGTGTATGAATAATGTGAATCGATATGTAGAAAGGCGATGCAAATAATTGCACAGTGAAGAAAGGAGTTGGAACAGAAGTTGAATGGAAATTCCTAACTACTCGCGTAATAGTTAGTATGGAAGCATAATGTACCAACTGTCGTTTCTATAAGACAAACAGTAAAGTATGCTTTCAATCGCAAGATATTATAAGCGATTCCACTACGTATTTATATTTATTCATATATATATATATATATATATATATATATATATATATATATATATATATATATATATATATATATATATATATATATATATATATATATATATATATATATATATATATATATATATATATTTATATATATATATATATATATATATATATATATATATATATATATATATATATATATACATATATATATATATATATATATATATATATATATATATATATATATATATATATATATATATATATATATATATATATATATATATATATATATATATATATATTATTTCTATATTATATTTACACATACTTGTTCACATATCTAAATATATAAGTTTCTTCACTAAGGTGTTAGTTTACATTTTTTTGACATCTCAACATAGATAAAGAAGCATATGGAAGTATGGGTGTTTACAGGGCCTACAATCTGTCATAGGCTGGTAGGATGATCACTTTACACATATAAAAGGGTCTCTGCTAAACTAAAGCTTTCTAAATCCAATTATAGATGGTTGTTGCGAACTCAATCATGTAACGTCATGAGTTTCATCATACATGTTATGTATGACTTCCGAAATTTGAAAGGTTTTGTTGTAAATCATGCGTAGAATGGAGAATCTAAGACGTGTATGAAGTGATAACTTAACCAGCCTATGACAGGTCATAAGCCCTGTATGTTAATATCCTGATTTCCATTTTTTTCCTAATCAGATGTATGAATGTGGAAGAGGCAAACAATGTTTGTAATAACAGAGTTGTGTGGGATTACATTCTCTCTGCCTACCCCTGTAGGGAAGCAGCGTGATGGTTATTTAAAAAGTACGTTTATGTTTTGTACTGAGATTTTCTTTCATAATCTGATTTCTCAGTTATTGGTAAAAAAATGGAAAAATTTTATAGTTTTTAAATTTTTAAACACAAACGAATTGATTTTGTGTAGCCCTCTATATATCGGAACCGGATGAATCAAAACATAAAGATGACTTTATCATTGTATTTGGTATTTAAATTTACACTTGCGCGGCAAATTTTGATTTAAACACTAATAAAAAATGAACAAAACCGACTCTAAAGTCCCTAGAGAATGTGTAGAACATGTTAGTACGACAATATATCGAATGTCAATTCTCATAAATTAATATGAATTACCGTAAATTTACCTTGCCTTATGCTGCGTGTTCACTTTCTCTAAAACCTACAACAATAAAGCACATTCATACTACTATTCGTCGTTTATCTGTTAACACACTTAGGTAGTAAATTGTAAAAAGCAGGTAAAAAATATAAATTACGTTGAGAAAAATGGGATTTAATATCGAGAAATAAGATAATAATTGTATAGGTCCTCACCAAAAAGTTACGTTTCCAATATTGCACAAAAAATCCTTTAAATGCATATCTGTTCTGTTTACTGTATTCTGTCGAAATCTTAATTAAAGTTGCGACAAAACGTGACCAATCCTATATCCTAGTCCTATATAATTAAACCAATATGAAATCATTAAATTTCACCAAAACGTAACAGTTTTACAAGTTAGAGCTCCTGATCTTAAAATCATTTATAATGGAAATGTAACATAATGGCAAGGACCTCCACAAAGCGCGTGTACATTTAACACATATCGCTTACTCCTTTCAACAACGTCATAAATAAAAAAACACAATTTTCAGGAGATCGTTTTTAAAGTTTGAGAATATAATACAATGTATTTAAAATAAATATCAAGCCACTTATTAAACTTTTTACTGTGCAACAGATCTTTTAAGGTAAAACCTGAAAGTTTTTTCCCCATTTGAAAAATATTTAGTTTATTAAAAAAAAAAAAAACAATACCATTTCTTCAAAATCCAAAAACAACACTTTCTGTCCTGTAGCGGGTAAATATTAAGTTAAACATATCGCTCACTCCTTTCAAGAACGTCAAAAATCAAAAATCGTCTATTTTCAGTTGTGCATGTTTTCAGAATGCCCAGAAAATGTACTACATCGCAGCAAAAGAGGCATATTTTTAACTTAATATTTACCCGCTACAGGGCAAAAAATGTTGTTTTTGTATTTTGAAGAAAAGTATTTTGTATTTCTTATTTTTTTAAATATACTAAATATTTTTCAAATGGAGAAAAAACCTTCAGGTTTTACCTAAAAAGATCTGTTGCACAGTAAAAAGTTCAATAAGTGGCTTGATATTTATTTTTAATATATTGTATTATATTTTTAAACTTTAAAAACGTTCTCCTGAAAAATCAAGTACATTGATTTATGACGTTCTTGAAAGGAGTGAGCGATATGCCACTTTTGCTGGAATATAGTACATTTTCTGGGCGTTCCGAAAATATGCACAACTGAAAATTGTCGATTTTTTATAAATGACGTTGTTGAAAGGAATGAGCGATATCCATCTCTTATGATTCTTGTCAAGTTCTTGTCGAAATTGGTTGGACAAAGGTATCAAAAATAACAGTATTTAAAAACAAAGTTGGAGTTTTATTTTATAAAATAAGTAGGTACTCGTATATATGTAAAATACGTAACCCTTTTTTGAGAAATTATTATCGACGCATAAAATATGAATATCTCTTTTCCATTGTAATTTATTGATGAATTTTTTAATTCGATTGAGAAACACTTATGGAAATAAGATATTCTCTCATTTTCCTCCGCACAATAAAATTGTCATGTCTACATAATTTTATGTTATCTATGCACCTTCGATAAAATTATTTATCTCTTCCCACACGCTAAAATCATGCTGTCGAATAAATTATTCACTATCTAATGTCATATTATACTTAGACCGGAAGTTCTCAAATGTCTTTAATAATTGGAAATCGTGTTTTCCAAATATATTGTTTTAATATATATTTTTTAAGTACTGGATTTCAATTTCACTTAGTCACTTAGTGGTAATATCTATCCTTTTTAATTAAAATTTCACTTGATAAATGCCAGTGTCTCTAAAAATCTATTATGACACGTGTTTCGACGAAATCCGCATATTTTCTTACGGCGTTTGAAAAATATGCGTATTTATCGAAACTCCAGTCACAATAGATTTTGAGAAATAGTGATATTTACTAAGTAAAATTTTAATCCAAATCTTAATTTTAACTCAAAAATAGTATATATGTATGCCATATATCGTTGAAGCCTTAAAATCAAGTTTTAATAAAAAGAGTGTGTCGCTTCTAATTGAAATCTAAAGCCTTAAGTTTTTCCACACATTCGTCTAAGTGATCGGATTTTAATGGCGTTAATTCTGTATTTCTCTAACATACGTCATTTTTATGTTATTCTAAAAAAAATCACCCATTTTACCCCAATGACCTATCATACCCGTTTGTACACCGTGAAAAAAATATTGTATTTAACTATGTGCTTCTGTTTTTTTCGACACAGTCTGATGCTTTTCTATGTTGAAACAAATAACGAATGAATTCAATTAAATCTCTCATCATTTAATGATTTATATGAATTAAAATGCATTATTTGAAACTTTATAAATGATAGTAAAATGTACATTTTCTACCTCATCCAACAGAAAAGCTCGAGTTTTCATACTATTAGATAATACCGTCCACCGTATACTTAATTATCGTAATTATTGATACTACGTAATCAGCGTCAGTTCTAGCGCCTTGCAACTTACTCGAAAGGTACAGGAATGTACATATGTGTAAATTAACAGGAGCATATCATCTGTTCCTCCCTTGTGCTACGGCACCCGTACCGAGTGATCGAATCTAGGTCCGGCACAGTACGTTATTATCTAATTGAGTGATGAAGGTATTCGTAAATCAGACTTGATGTCTACCCGTTCAATGTGATGAAGCGACACGCATAATATTACGTAACATGGAAAACAAAAGACATCCGGGGTTATTAAAATCTATGATTAAGAATGATTTAAAACATTGAATTAAAGCCAAGACATTCCGATATCTCAACATACATTGATGAAGATGAATATGGAATATGGTTGGATCCATATTCCACATTCATTTACATATGTTGAGTTATCAAAATTGTAAAAATAACTCCTAAGTGGATGAAACCCGGATTTGTGAACAAGTATTTGGACACACTTAATATATTGTGAAATAAGTCGTTATTTTATTCGACTTTACGCAGCATATAAAAAAATAACTTGACATTGGCTAGAACACTCTAGAAAAGCCATTAAAAATAAGAAGAAGAAGCATTAAAACAAATTTAGGGTGGCGCGAAATTAGCCATCCAATTTTGTTTTTAATTAACTTTTTAAATAAATAAAAAAAGGTGCTGGAAATCTTAGTTTAGACTTTATTAAATTTTTTCTATTAAGTGGAAAATATTATATCCGTCAAGTGGCTTTCGAAAGTGTTAATACAAATTTGTGCCCATTTTATCAATTTATCTATAAGTATATTGCAGCTGTCTAGTTACAAAAAATGTCAAATATGATTGATATTTGCAAAAATTATAACGTGTTTTAAGGGTGATATTTTTTTTACCACTCTTTATAAAGCTTATCTCGCCAATCAGTAAATGTTACGCTTTGCATATTTTTATCTCCAAATTTATTTGATAATTTGTCGAAAAAGGTTACGGATGCCATTTCGATCGGGTCACTGAAAAAGTTACGGTTACCAATTAGTCACATCACTAAATTCAATACCAATTCAGGTAATCCTTTAAGACTCCTTATCATTCATCATTCACTTTGTGTAATTCAATTTCAATTCAAACCCTTATCCGCACCATAATGGTGCATAAGGCACTGTATTATATAAACACAGTGTTATCTTGATCGATAACACACGAAGGAAAGGTGATCAGCCCTCCGCTTCAGGTACCAGTCCAGGAAAATATTGAATAAATATTAGCGTGAAAAAATCGCTTATATTTATTTAAACCCCCCTGGGAATCGAACCCGGGACGGTAGCCGAGCGTGCTGACCATTACACTATGGAGGCGGACAACTCATCTTTACTGCCACTAAATTCAATTCTTAACCATCTTTAATACGTCACATAAAAATACTGTACAAAAAAGAGTTATTTTAATTTTGTTTTAAAAGAAGAACAAAAAATACGACTCAGACTGTGCAACTAAACATAAAGATATTTTAACCTGTTTTACTTCTTCAAACCCTTATCCGCACCGCAATGATGCATAGGGCTCTAAATCATATAAACGCTGTATTATCTTGATGCGGACTATGTGCTACTGCGTAATACCACTTGTAAACTATACTTCACGACTACCGGATTCGAAATAATCCTTCCATCATTAAGTAAACTGTAGACTCAACTGTAGAGCTTTCAGTTGACCTGATGATGGAAATATTATGCTGAATCCGTCAGTCCCGAAGTAGAGTTTTTAAGTGGTATTACAGAAAGTGAACGATGAATGGCAAGGAGAGTGTTATTTTACCATAAGCTAACAATGCATTTAAAATACAAAATATAAATCTTAAGGGTTAACTATTTGTTTTTATATTATTTTTTGCCATCTCAACATAAATGAAGAAGACTATGGAAGTCTGGGCATTTATGGGGCATACTTAAAATGTTGTAAATAAATTAATTAGTCAAATTATAAGCTAAAATATTAAAATGAAATGGATATTTCTCTAGAGCGTTTCTCATGTATGTAATTATAATCCAGGATTCAGAGATACCTCACATACAAAAGAAAGAGTTTCTGCTCAATAAAAAGCTTTTTTCATCTCATTAATAGATGCCTCTAGTGAAATTCTATCAGCGTAGTGCTCGAATTGAGTTGAATCGAAATTGAACCAAATATAAAGAAGTTCCAAGAATTTGAGTAGTTTGGTTGTCAACCATAGGTAGAATTGGTGAATGTTACACGTGTGTAAAGTGATCACTTAAACCAACCTATGACGGTTGTCAGCCTTGTAAATGCCCAGACTTCCATATTCTTCTTCATCTTTGATGAGATGTCAAAAAATAATATGAAAATAAATCCTACAACTGGAGATAATCCAGATTTTGTGAACAAATATTTAGACACACTCCAAATGTTGCATTTTATAGTTTAAAAATAACATTCAAAATTAATATTGTGACGATTGTCTCGCCTAATTATGGAATTTTCAAACGTCTGATTTAACAATTAATACATAAATTAAAATGGAGTTATATGGAAAATGACTCCTATAATTGGAGATAATCCAGATTTGCGAACAAGTATTTGGATTTATTTTGGAAGTCTGGGCATTTACGGGGCTGACGACCGTCATAGGCTGGTTTAAGTGATCACTTTACACACGTGTAACATTCATCAATTCTACCCATTATTGACAATCACACTACTCAAATTCTTGGAAGTTCTTTATATATGAACCAATTTAGAAACCTTGTTCTTGAATCACTAGAACTTCACTAGAGACATCTATTGGTGAGACGTAAAGAAGGTCTTTATTTAGCAGAAACTCTTATATTAGTATATTGGGACCAAATCCTGGATTTCAATCACACACATGAGAAACGTCAGAAAACACCATTTTCATTTTTATTACTTAAGCTTATAATTTGACCAGACAATTTATTTACAACATTTTCGTATTTGGACACACTCAAAATGTTATAAGTATTTGGACATGTATTTTTTTGTTTTTAATAAGTTTATTTTTCCATTCGAATATCGGTGGACAGATGAGGCTGTGATTTATTTAAAAGTACTTCTATTATATGAGACAGCTGGAGCATTAAGTTTGCTCTACATAATTGATCATTGTCTATTTTTTTTCCAAAAGTGAATTCTTAAGGTCGGTAAGCTACTCATTATTTCCACTTTCTTTGACCGTATTTAATGTTTTTTTTTTTATTTATCATCTGTCATTTGGGATTACCACCGTGAAATTACTCGTTATGAATGTAGGCTAATTCGGAAGAAAAAGCATCAAAATAAATTGTCGTTTAAATGACTTTTTTCAATCGATTCGAAAATTCATTAATTATCGTTAACAGTATACATATTACGTTATAACAGTATAAATACTAGGTATTCACAGGTAAATAACATGATAATTTTATTTTCATATTAATAGATTTATATTATCCACTGACACTTCGTGATGGAATTGCATTTTTAATTTATTATTAGATTAAAACCAATATTTTTAGCTTTTCCACTTTTTTATTTGACCAGCGACCGGGTTTCGTCGATGATGTCGGGAACGACGAGACCCGGTCGCTGGTCAAATAAAAAAGTGGAAAAGCTAAAAATATTGGTTTTAATCTAATAATATTTTTTTTTCATATTTTGTATATTAACAACACTGATAACATCGTGGTATAGTAATAAAACACTCTCCTTACCATCCATTGTTTACTTTGTATAATACCATTTTTATAAACAGTTATTCATGACTACCGGTTTCGGGAAATCATTCCAGCGTCAGGTAATTAAAATAATATTATTGATTCACTCTACCACAATTTGATACCTATTTCTAATAATGAGCTGCTTAGGCTCACAGAAATAGCATGCAATTGGAATATTTGTGTAAAAAATAAAAAAAAACATGAATATTTCTATAATCTCAATATTATTGATATTTAAAGCATTTACTTTGTGGTTAGTCATTTTTACTTATTTATTTTTTTGCAAAAATGTTAATAATATTAGTATATAACCACTCAATCGGTGAGTGGTTATATACTAATATTATTAACATTTTTGTAAAAAAATAAACAAGTAGGTACGAATATTTCTCTTTAAAAAAAATATATATCCCATCGCTTTGTAATAGTTAGTTAATTAAATTAATGGGTATAAGAAACTAAAAAAATGACTGCCATACTCTTCTCCATCGATTCTGAGATGTCAATATAAATAACTCCTAAGTGGACAAACCCTGATTTGTGAGCAAAGATTATTATCACTATTACTGTTCAAAGATTAAGAGCAAACTCAAAATATCGTGTCTTATAAAAAACGAGTAAAATTTTGAACGAAAATTGAAAATAATGTAACACTCTCCTCATCCCTATGGAGTTAGGCACTTTCGGGATTAAGCCGATGATTTTACATCTTTAAATTGATGTTAAGAATTCTCATATCAATAAATGAGTAATGCTAATAATAAATCCAAAACGTATTTGAATAATACTGATGATTTAAAATCGTATAAACAATAACGGTGAATATTTATTTGAATAATATTATACAAACCTGGGGAAAGTAGTAGTAGATGTAAAATTAATATACGAAATCGTTTCTCATACAAGCATAGTGCTCGATCCACACAAGACGATCAAATTTGCCTTGCAAGGTGGGCCATCCTGTAAATCTAGGATTTTCGGTACGAAGTCCTAAACCCGCAACAAGTACAAGACGAATAGCTATGGTGCACAACGTAAATGGGTTTTCGCTCGCATACATCAGTCGAAATGCGATATCTCAGAAAGATGTGCGGCAATGTATCCCCTTAATAGATAAATCCAACGGCTTATCACTCTTCTTACCCCAACATTAATTATTAATTACTAATTAATTAATTATTAATTAATTACTTTTGCAATATTTTGAGTATATGGAAGTAAAGCGTGGAGTTTGTAAAAGAAAGATGAAAGCAGACATAATGCAGTATAATGTGAATGTACGGCAAAACGATGTCAGATAGATGTTTGAATGGTGAAATAAGGAAGGAATGCAACGCTGAGATGAGCATTATCGATAAAATTAAGAAAGGTATGTTGAGATGGTTTGGACACGTGGAACGAATGAGTGAGGAAAAAACGGTAAAACTTTTAAAAACGGTAAAAATTTAAGAGTCAAATGTAGCTGAAAAAAGAAGCAGAGGGAGACCGAGAAAAACTTGGGTCACGATCAGGTGTGTCAAATTATACTTGAAAGCGGTCAGGTTAGGAGTTGAAATAATCGGCGGGCATGTATGAGGAGGTGCATGAACCTGGAAGAGGCGAAGAATCTTTGCAAAGACAGAGTGGTGTGGCATTCTATTATCTCTGCCTACTCCTGCGGGAAAGCGGCATGATGATTAGTTAGTTAACATCAGTTTTGGTACCAGCACTCCGATATGAACCGCCAGAACGAGCTTTCATGGACATATTTTTATTGAAATTAATTCGGTGATAGTATTTCACTATTACCGAGAATCAATGATAAGTCGGATGGCCCACCATTGTTTTTCGCGAACAGATTCCCCTAGTGTGGATCAAGCATAAGACTGAATTCAAATATTTTTATTTATGTTAAGTAAAATCATAATTATCTAATTAAAAATACTTCTTGCATCATCTCGGCAAATGGATTTTTCCTTCCGCTGTTTAATTTTTATATTAAATGTTATTTTGCAACCTGAAAATAATGAATTTGTTACGTATTGTATATACTGACAAGTACCTACGCACTAAACTTTTAACCAAAAAAATGTAATTGCATTGTTATGACGACTTTTTCTTTTTTTATTAATTGATTCGGAAGTCACTTTGTATTCATATTTATCCATTTTAATTTAAGTTTTACTTGGAGAATACCATGGTTTCTTTAAAATCTATTGTGACACGTGTTTCGATGCATTCAACGACAGTGTTTGATTATGATGTTGAATGCATTAAAACACGTGCCACAATACATTTAAAAACTGGTATTAACCAAGTAAAACTGAGATAAAAAATCGACCTTATCTTTGTTTTTATTCTTTTCTAGCTTAAGGTTTCATACAAAATTATCAAATATATCTATTATTTCTATTACTACCATAACCATCACGCCTTTTCCCCGCAGAAGTAGACAGAGAGGATGGATCGCCACACTCTTCTGTCCTTTCTGTCCGTACATACCCTCCTAGCCTCCTTCACATCCATAAATCTAGTTATACATGCCCTCCGATTACGTAGAATTTAGAATATTTATTTTCTTAATTTTTTATTTTGCATTTTACAATATATTATAATTACAATTACAAAAAAAATATATATAAAAAAAACTAACTAACTAACCATCACGCCGCTTCACCGCAGGGGTAGGCAGAGAGAATAAAACGCCACACCACTCTGTCCTTGCAAACATTCTTCGCCTCTTCCACGTTCATGCATCTCCTCATACATACCCGCCGATTGTTACGACTCCTAACCTGACCACTTTCAAGTATTTGGCATACCTGATCGTGCCATGTTTTTCTCGGTCTTCCTCTGCTTCTTTTTTAATATATATATATATATATATATATATATATATATATATATATAATATATATATATATATATATATATATATATATATATATATATATATATATATATATATATATATATATATATATATATATATATATATATATATATATATATATATATATATATATATATTATATATATATATATATATATATATATATATATATATATATATACATATATATATATATATATATATATATATATATATATATATATATATATATATATATATATATATATATATATATATATATATATATATATATATATATATATATATATATATTTATATATATATATATATATATATATATATATATACATATATATATATATATATAATATATATATATATATATATATATATATTTATATATATATATATATATATATATATATATACATATATATATATATATATAAATATATATATATATATATATTTATATATATATATATATATATATATATATATATATATATATAATATATATATATATATATATATATATATATATATATATATATATATATATATATATATATATATATATATATATATATATATATATATATATATATATATATATATATATATATATATATATATATATATATATATTCTTACCTTTGATGGGATGTCAAAAAATAATACAGATTTTTGAGTCTACTAAGTTGTATTTTATTGTTTAAAAAAACACATACAAATTTATATTGTGACAATTGTTTCACCTAGTAATAGAATTTTCAAACGTCCGATATAACAATCCATACATAAATTAAAATGAAGTTCTACAAATTAAACGCCAAATGAATAAATAAAAAAGTTATGAATGTACTTCAGTTATTTTTTACCTTTCCTTTATTTTCTTCAATTAAAATGATTGAGTGTGTTGATTCTGGTGAGCGATTTATTATTATTTACGACTTTTTATTACGAGGGAATGTTGTGATGTAAGCGCAGTGAATTTGTATTGTGTGTATGTATGATATACTCGTATTATATAAACTTTTGATTCAGATTACACTAAGTTATTTGGGCGTTTCTTCTCGTAGATCAATAATCCATCATCATAAGACTTGGGATTTATTTCGTCATATTACATATTCAACACTGTAGAGTCGTATTTACGTTCTAAAGAAAGGTAGTTCAGAATCAAACATGCATATGTGTCGCCTACTTTCAAAATCCGCCAGATCCATGTAAGACGATTTTACAAAAAATGCTAAATTCTCCGGGTAACATTTATGTTTCAAAGATTTGTATATCTTTAGATAAAATAGAGAATTTTCAATTTTTTTTGTAAAATTTAACAGTATTTAAATTAAAACACGAGACAGAAACCGATAATGACATCATCTTAATTTTTGACATATCCCGGCTCTGTGATTGGCCAATATGCGTCAGAAGGCAAGTTCCATGAATACAGCGGAATTTGAAATACAACGCTGTTTTTAAGTATTTTTAGCAGGGTTTTCAAGTATATAAATATTTCAAACAATAAAACCCACAATTGGCATTCCGATAGAGTATTTATTTTAAAATCTCATTAAATTAGATCTGGCGGATTTTGAAAGTAGGCGACACATATATTATATTTAATTTATACCCATTAGCATACATATTTTTTAAAGTTCCTGTTTTTAATTTTTGTTTTTTGTTTTGTTTTTGAAAAGAGTAATAATTGTATTTTTATTATTTACACAAATATTTCAATTTCATACTATTTCCATCCTAAGCGGCTCATTATTAGAAATAGGTATCAAATTGTGGCAGAGTGGGTTCGATCCGAGAAACTCTGACTTAAGAGTCCGTGATACTAACCACGGGACCACAACCCGACACTAAACACTTTTTTAAGGGAATAATCCGCAAAGCCTTTAGTAAAGGCTTGTCTGCAAGGTAGAAGAGTAAGGATAAGAAAGGCAAATGTGAAAAATACATCACAAATACCCAGACCAATTGAAAATAAATCTTTCTTGGATTTATTTTCCGCTTGACGCGAATTGAACCCGCGACGCCAGTTTCGTAGTCGAGCGTCTACCCAATTACGCCACGGCGCCTAATAATCCATTGGGATCTGAATTTGACACGAATGTATAAAAGTGAAGCATGGAGTCAAAAAAAGAAGGAAGACAGTAGAGTGAATGCAGTTGAAACGCAATCTCTCGGACAAACTTACGGCATAACGACGAACGATTAATGTTTGAAATGTAATTGAAAACGAAGAACTGCTAGGCTAAGATTAGCATTATCGATAAAATTAAGACAGGTATGTTGAGATGGTTTGGGTATGTGGAATGAATGAGTGAAGAAAGAACAGTAAAATCAATCCACGAGGCAAATGTAGTTGGAAATACTGGAAGACCGAGGAAAAGTTGTCGTGATCAAGTATTTCATGTACATGAATCAGAAGTCAGGTGAGGAGTATGTATGGGAAGAATAATCAGCGAGTGTGTATGGGAAGACGGATGAATATAGAAGAGGCGACGAATGTTTTCGAATATAGAGTTGTGTGGCATTCTATTCTGAGAGAATAATAAAAATAATCAACTGAAATAAAGGAAAATATAAAGTTAATTATTCGATGCATATAAATCATATTAAAATGTGAACTGTAAAAATTATCGTTACCTTAAATGCAACTATGAAATGAGGATATATACTCACTCACTCGTATACATTATACTTTCAAGTTAAAAATCACTGGGATTTTTTTTTCAGGTCAATATTAAGCTAGTAAGATGTCAAATAGTCAATAATCACTTTTTTGTAAAAACTGCACTTGGTCACTTTCTCCTGTATGACTACGATATATACATATATTATTCAAAACACATTTGTTTGCTAAATCATTTCCCCTATCATCTTTTCCCCAATTCATTCACAGTGAAGCGCCCTTGAGGTAGTATTTTACGAAAATGGCGCTATATAAATTATCGAAATTTATTATAATTATTTTTATTGTTACGAACTTACTTTGAACCACCTCAAATAGTTCAGACACGAAAGGCAATAAAGTCATGGGACACGATCAAACATAATAATATGCACTCGTAAATAAACCCATCTTTAGAAAACCCATCTCTATCCACCATTGGCATTGTATATTTATATAGACTACCTACCTTCTATAGAATTACCATACAACCTTCTTATAATACTCAACCACTCCATTATTAGGGATTTACGAAATGTCGTCGCATTAACCTAGCCGGACCTAACAGGGGGATTTAAATCCCCCATATACCTCCCAGCAATGAGCAAATGCTGAGAAGTTCCTGGTTGGCACATACTAGATTATCCCTTCTATTCCCAACACGGATTCAAATAAAACATATTGAATTAGCTAGGAGAAACAAAAATACACTAAATGATCTATTAAACCTTACCTAACCTTGTACATAATAAGCAATAAATAATAAATGCAATTCCCATCTGAAAATAAAATCTCCCATTTATTTTAATTCGATAAATTTATCATTTTAAAAACTACTTACTCCATGTTTTTTATAGCATTAATTTTTAAAAAATTAATCCTTTTTTTTTCATTATTTGTTTGACATCAACGCGCTTCCTTTTGGAAAATAAACAAGTTTTGTTTTGCACCTTTTAGGTTTTGAGGTATACATAATTTGTGATCATGGCCGCTAAAATTGTTTACATGCGGCGACACTTCAAATGTAAGCACTTATAATATTATCAGGGCGCCTTAATTTACTTTACTTTTGACCAGATTTCTGTCCGTTATTTGCGAAGTTCTTTAAATATAATCAGAATGTTTATGTTTTATCTGCCAGCGACATGTTATTTCTTTCACTCTAACAAACGTGGCATTACCACAAGGAGAGAGAGTGACAATTATTTTACTCCGATTTTGTTTGATCCGACTTTGCGGCGCCAGTCGACGCTCGGCAGCGCGCTGGAAAGGACGTGGAATATATGACTCAGTTGACCACGATTTCCATACAAATATGAACTGTGGTCTTTTGGTACCCCGCTTCGGATCACGTGTGATTTTCGAATGATCGGTACGGGAAAGGTTTAATCTTTATTACCTATGAGTTTTCTCTGCGGTGAAATGAAGTATTATAATTCAAAATAAATAATTATCTGCTGTATTAATTTTCCTTATTTCTTTTCCGTGACGTCGATGTAATAAAATAATAAATAGTGTACAGATTCTTAAATTGGGCAACATCTTTCCCCTTTTGACCCTAAGGCGTCGATTGCAAACATATAACCACGTAGTACACATGATATTGACTTCAATTCGATAAAAATCAAATACTTTACTCCATATTATTTTTTGACATCTCATCAAAGATGAAGAAGAATATGGAAGTCTGGGCATTTACGGGGCTGACGACCGTCATAGGCTGGTTTAAGTGATCACTTTACCCATTCTACCCATTATTGACAACCACACTACTCAAATTCTTGGAAGTTCTATATATATGAACCAATTTAGAAACTTTGTTCTTGAATCACTAGAACTTCACTAGAGACATCTATTGGTGAGATGTAAAGAATCTAAAATCTAATCTAAATACTTCATTTCACCGCAGAGAAAACTCATAGGTAATAAAGATTAATCTAAATGTAAAGATCTCACCAATAGATGTCTCTAGTGAAGTTCTAGTGATTCAAGAACAAAGTTTCTAAATTGGTTCATATATATATAGAACTTCCAATAATTTGAGTAGTGTGGTTGTCAATAATGGGTAGAATTGGTGAATGTTACACGTGTGTAAAGTGATCACTTAAACCAGCCTATGACGGTCGTCAGCCCCGTAAATGCCCAGACTTGAGATGTCAAAAAATAATATGAAAATAACTCCTGTAATTGGAGATAATCCAGATTTTGTGAACAAGTATTTGGACACACTCAAAATGTTGTACTTTACTCCATTTAAACAAAGGCGAAATTCATTCCAAATTAGTTCACATATATTTTTAGACAGTAGCGTGCACAGAGTTTTTAATTAGGGTAGACAGTAGGGTTGGGTAAGGATAAAGCATAGTAGGCACTGGTCGTGCTTCTACATATATGGAACTCGAGTAATCCAGGATAGGCACTGCTTTTCTACCTATATTGAATGCACGCCTCTATTCTTAGAAGACAAAACCTGAAATACCATTTCTAGCTCAGTAAATAGCCTCACATCGAAAGAATATTTGTTTTTCTCAATTAAATTAAAGTATTTTAAATATTATAGCTTTGTTAACTTAAGACGAAGCATCTATTCTTCAATATTTATTATAATGAGATGGAGGTCTGGGCATTTACTGGGCTGTTTAAGTGATCACTTTACACACGTGCAACATTCACATTCTACACATGATTGATAACCACATAACTCAAATTTTTAGAACTCCAACATATATATTTAATCTCATAACGCTTTACGTGTGAGTTCACTGGAGCCATCTATGATCGTAATAATAATAATAAAACCCTTACTGCACCCCAATGGTGCATAGGGCACTGCTTCATATAAACGCAGTGTTATCTCGATCGATTACACATGAAGGAAAGGTGATCAGCCCTCCACTTCAGGTACCAGTCCAGTGTAATATTGAATAAATATTAGAGTGAAAAATCACTTATATTTATTAAACCCCCCTGGGAATCGAAGCCGGGACCTCCAGAACGGTAGCCGAGCATGCTGACCATTACACTACGGAGGCGGACAAATGGTCGTAAGCCCTGTAAATACCTAGACTTCCATATTTATCTTCATCTGTGTTGAAATGATAAATGTAATAAAAACTCCTCTATAAAGAATTCCATATTTTTTAACAAGTATTTGGACACACTCAAAATGTTGTATGTTCATATCTTATTTTTAACATCTCAACATAGATGAAGAAGAATTTGGACGTCTTAATAAAAAATATATAAAATATAACTTCTAATTCGATATAATCCAGATTTGTGAACAAGTATTTTGATACACTCAAAATGTTGTACATACCTATACATAGTAAGTATATTGAATGTCATGTGTTATAAATCGAATTAAGCAACGATTAATTTTTGACACCTAATTTTCTTATTTTATCTAATTGCTGAATTATACCTACATAGATATTACGAGTAATGCAATGAAATAATACTATAATTCATAGTTTATGGGAGTTGGTGAGAGTAATTTGCTTTTTAGTACCTTAGATTGTAAAATTATACTAATTACACTCGAACGTGAAGTGAAAATAAAGTCTAAGTGAGACATTACATATTTATGAAGGTAATAAATTATTTCTTTTAAGGTATCAAATAATTGTAGGATTATATAATAGCCCTAATGTCTCTATCCACAAAGGAATGGTTTACCTGAGCCAGTGGTCGTCAAACTGTGCGGTTCTTCAGGCACTTGGTGTAGGCTCTACCGACGACTGCTTGTACTGATATGGAAATATTTGTTTTAAAAAAAGTGAATTTAAGTGGTCTGCTTTGATAATCCTGAAGTGCGAAATCATGATTATTTTTAATCATAGATATAGCCCTCTAATTTAGTATTATTTTACACGAATAGTTTCGAAAACTACAGATTTTTTCATCAATAAGTGATCACAGAAACTAACGAGCAAAAAAATCATTCAGGTATTGGATATATTACCTCTAGTTTTTACCTCATCCATCTCTATCAATACTTGAATATTTTTTGCTGGTGAGTTTTTGTGATCTCTTGTCTATGAAAACATCTGTAGTTTTCGAAACTAACGAGAAAAAAAATAATCTTCTAAAAACAGACTTTAATTTTTAAACATTAACATATCATTTCACGAAGTTTATGTGATGATTTTTAATACCTGGAACAGTATCCTGAATCATATGATCATAGGAATAAGAAATGCTAGTTTTTTCTCCTTTCGATTCTATGTTGGTACATGTTCATACGAATAATTTTTCGATTGTTACTTTATCTTGGTGTGGATCTGAGTGGTCAAATGAATCTACGATGTAAAGGTGATGTGGCTAATAAACAATATTGCAGGCATCTCAGGATACCTGAAAAATTCTATATGGAAAAACCCTGACATGAAGATCGGCAGAAAAATTCAAATATTTAAAATCGGACGTGCGACCCATTGTGACATATAGTATTAATGGGATCGAATGCAGAGCGGACACCGTAGTAACAAAAAACGAGCTTAGAATGTCAGAAATCTTTATTTCTTTCTTCTTTATTCTTTACTCTAAGGAGCATATCAGGCAAATGTCTACGAGATAGAATAAGAAATAGGTACCAGACAAGAGAAATATGCGAGATTGAAGATGTCATTAGGTGGTTGAAGCAATGAAAAAGACAATGGTATGCGCATGTGAGGAGAAGGAACCATCCAGACATCCTTATTACATTTCAATGCAATATTACAGTAAACTTTATAAAACTAAACAACTTTGTTGTAACCACTTTTTTATTTTATTATTAGTACACTTTAACCAACCGGTTTTAGGAGTTTTTAAATCATATTTTTTAAATCATATATTCATATGGTATACGGAGTGTGTGAAAGTTTCTGTGTAAGGGAATGAAATTAACCATGAATATTTTAATGTTTTAGAATTTAATAAACCCTGATGATGACAAGGTTCTTGTCGAAACCGGTTGGTTAAAGTGTACTAATAATAAAATATAAAAAAAGTGGTTAGAACAAAGTTGTTTAATTTTATAAAGTTTATGAAATGTACCACAAAGTATATGCGAAAAACATTCAAGAAATAATATAACAGTATTTGAGTAGCAATACAGGTACAGTAATGTATACTTTATATACTCTTTTAATAAAATATAAAATAAAATAAAAACATTAACTTACCTTAGAAGTTTTAAGTTTAAGAAATATATATCTTAAAAGTAGCATCAATATTTAATATTTGGCTTTGATCAATAAAGAGTTTGGGTACTACTGGCCTAAACGAACTTAGTTCTTTATCAAAGGTATTCTATTGGTGAAATAAAACTGCATACGTAACCTTTTTGTACCCACTAACAAGCAGGCGGGATCCGCCCATACATATAGTGAATGGGCGGCATCCCTTGATAATTTTATATGCAACATAGTAAAACCTTTCAATTTAAAAAGGGACTAGAAACACAAAGGTTAATATTAACACATCATACCAGAAACCTCTACCTTTTGGTATATGTGACCTACATACATATTGAGAGACTTTTTGGTGATTTAGCTCAAACTTTTAAATCACTCGGGTTAAATTTAAAAGTGACTTACAAACGTGTACAAGAAAAGTTACATCAAGGCACTCACATATACAAGTATTAAAATATAAGTACTTGTACTGTTGCAATAAAATTATACATTTCACTCACTCCTTTCAGCAACGTCATATATCAAAAAACTTGATTTTTCAAGAGATCGTTTTTAGAGTTTAAGAATATCATAAGTGTATTAAAAATAAATATCAAACCACATATTAAACTTTTTTCTGTGCAACAGATATTTTTAGGTAAAACCTTAAGGTTTTTTCTCCATTTAAAAAATATTTAGTATATTTAAAAAAATAATTAAACAATATCTTTTCTTCAAAATACAAAAACAACACTTTCTGCCCTGTAGCGGGTAAATATTAAGTATAAAAATATGCCTCTTTTGCTGGGATATAGTAAATATTCTGGGCATTCCGAAAACACGCACAACTGAAAATTGACGATTTTTGATTTATGACATTCTTGAAAGGAGTGAGCGATATGTGACCTACCTACATATTGAGAGATTGTTTAGTGATTTAGCTCAAGCTTTTAAATCACTCGGGTTAATTTATTTTTTGACATCTCATCAAAGATAAAGAAGAATGAGGAAGTCCGGGCATTTACGGGGCTGACGACCGTCATAGGCTGGTTTAAGTGATCACTTTACACACGTGTAACATTCACCAATTCTTCCCATTATTGACAACAACACAACTCAAATACAAGTTCTACATAAATATGAACCAATTTTGAAACATTGTTCTTGAATCACTAGAACTTCACTAGAGACATCCTTTGGTGAGATGAAAATAAGCTTTTTATTGAGCAGAAACTCTTTTATTAGAATGTGAAGTCCGAATCCTGATTTATAATCACACACATGAGAAACGCCAGAAAATATCGGGTTACATTTAAAAGTGACTTACGAAAGTGTATAAGAACAGTTACATCAAGGCACTCACATATACAAGTATTACAATAAAACAACTTGTACTGTTGCAATAAAATTATACATTTGTCAATTTGTAAAAATACCTGGAAGATAGGTAGGGAAAGGGGGCAAGGGGGCAAGGGGGCAAGGGGGCAAGGGGGCAAGGTGGAAAAGGGGCAAGGGGGAAAAGGGGCAAGGAGAAAGATCAAAGCTAAAGTCAAAGACAAATCGTACGAAATAAGGGACACTCAATATCAATGTCGACTTACAATGTTAAATGATCTTAGAGCTGACAATGTCGAGTTGAACATGATCCCTATATCCATCGTTAAGGTCCTTCATACGTTAAATAGCCACTTAACTTTCTTTAAACTCACGTAACATTTGACGTAATGAAATTATTTTCTTAAACATATTTTTTTGAAAAAATAAGTTTTTCTGCGAAATAAATATATGGTTTTCAAAAGAAAAGAGTAATTGAAAGGAAAGGAACGAACACACTATTGTAAAAATATTTTTTCAAATATATATAAATAAATAAATCTATTCTAAAAAATAATAAAAATGTCCAATAAGCATTTTAAAACAAAAATCGGACGTGTTTTGACGTGCGGCTTCTTGCGTTGTCAATCGCCGAATTAAATCTGTTATTGCGAGTATAGCCTTTACAATTTTTGATGAACGATAAATGAAGAAACATTGTTTAGAATGTGTTCTACTCGTAGGAAGTGCTAAGGTGTCAGTTGCCCTGGTGATTCGACTGAGAACTCTGAAACAGTGATAGAATAGTTAAAAAGTGTTTTAACAGTGATATTTTGCAGCTAAGACACGCGGTTTTCGAAAACAACTCTAATATCACTGCTTATAGAATTCAAAATAGCTCATCAACTACCGAGAATGACAAAATGTTTCGGTAGTGGAAAGGCAAAGGGGTATATCTGTCAAATTTTTCATTTTCTAAGTTCGCTCATCAAAATGTCTTAAATAGTGTATTCCATAATCTGGCAAATAAATATAGCTGTAGTTGCAATACTTATTTAGTTTTATTAAGATGTGTACATATAAAAATACATAAAACAAATGAGTTATTTAATTTCACAAGTTTGCTCTCCTGTAAAATTTGGTCTGAGACAGATATACCCCTTTGCCTTTACACTACCGGTTTTTTTTGTTTGTGGTGGTTGTTTTTGTTAGCAAATATTACGACAACATTGCCATTGCGTTCCGAATGTGTATTTTGTTTTGTGCCATTAATACCACTCAAGTGAAATGCCTAAATGTTTTAATAGCATCCCTTTCAAAACTGGCACCGCACGCCTCTGGTAATAAATGTAATTATCTGTAGGCACTTAAAACTAACAGGGGTTTCTGATTGATCCATCAGACATAACAAATATAAATAAAGGTTTCAGCTTTCAGATTTTTCACTTTAAACTGGTTCCACAAACCAAATTGGACGCCTATCGAACCAAATTGGAAGTTCAACAAATCAAATTGAACGTTATACCAAAAAATTACTTGTTTTATTGTATCTTATACAAAAGTTAGATATATTAAAAATATTTTCAAAGAAGGTACTTACGATTCAAAGTAAAATTGAAAATCTTGTCTGAAAACTTCAGGACTCATCGTGCGCACAGACTATGACAGCGCGCCGCGCAGGCTTGCCAACTTGACGACTAACGCACTTGATAGTCTTAAGAATAAAATATGGGGACAGGTAATCACATTGATGGTGATGTTTTTCCTATGTAAAAGGCCAGACAATTGGAACAATTTAATTCCAAAATGATGAAATTTCTTCTTTATCTTTACAATTCAACAAAAGTTTATTGTTTGCATGCTGTAATAGTGATTGTCCTGACGAAGAGACGGGTACGTCTCAAAACCGGTAGACATAAAAATCTCGGTGAGTGGTTTTTTATACTAATATTGTTAACATTTTTGTAAAAAAAAAGTACAAAATAGAAGCTAGGAGTGTTTGTAAAGACATATTAGTTTGGCGTTATTTTCTCTCTGCCTATCCCTGTAGCGTAGTGGCATGATGGTAGGAGTATTAGAAGTAGTACAAACCAGTATTTTTAATAATAATAATTATGGATTTAATAAAGTAGTAGGTAGGTACAGTAACACAGATACTGGATTTCGCAATGAAAGTATGCCAAATTTTTTGTAACGGAAAACTCACTTGTTTTGCATTTTTTATGTAATCTGGAAGCCGCGAGCTGTTTGCTCTTGAAGAAAGTGAAAATATGAATTACTCTGCAAACAGAACCGGTTCTCTAACGTTCCTACGAGCGGAATGATGTCACTACCTCGTATCTCCATTTGTAGAATGTTTACTGCTATGTTGGGCAATTCTTATCGTTACATTTTGACATCAAAACTAAGATGAAAAGTAGAATATGGGAGTCTGGGTATTTACAGGGCTTTCGACCTGAAAACACTTATATTTTCAATGTGATCACTTTACACATTACAAGATTTTCAAGACCCATGATTGAAAATAATAATTTTACTAATTTTCACTAAATTATTTTGGCTTTTGTCAAGAAGTATACTGTCAGCTGTGCACGTTGTACGTAAAACAGATGGCGCTGCCATATCAATAAAAAACTGTTTTTCAATAAAATCATAGTTTTACTAGTTATAGTTATATATTTGAATGCAACGTTGGCGTTATTTCGAAATTTGAAAACGTATGGTGCACTCCTCAGAAGATTTAAGTGTTAAATAAATTATGATTTGAAAAATATTTTAATAGATATAGAATTAATACAAGATAAATTAAAAATTATGTTTTGCGGTGTCTCTCAGGATATAAAATAATTCGATTAGGATCTTGCACACATTTAATAAAAACTTTCTCATATCGACCATCGTTCTCCACTCTTCGTCCACTCATTCTGCCGCGAGATCAAAAATGAAGTGACTTGAGAATAATTTGATAAATGTATGAGTTCCAAATACATGAGTAGTGTGGCTATCAATCATGGGTAGATTACTGAATATAACACACTGAGGCGAGATAGTCGATAGCTCGCCACTTAACGCAGTTGAATATTTTGCTTTAAACACCTTTTTGTATTGAAAAAATAAGTTTTTCTTCGATATAAAGATACGGTTTTGAAAAGAAAAGAGTTTTTGGAAAGCAAGGAGTTAAAAAATTTTTTTTTTTTTCAATATTATTATATGCATTCTAAAAAAAATGTGCGTGGAAAATACGAGCAGCCGGTCACATACTGAATTATATATTTGAGAGTACACCCTTAATGGTGATGTCAAAAATTATTAACTTATTAATGATTTTTTCTTCTTCATCTTCTTTATGAGCCCTCTGACCTCCACTGCTGGATATAGGCATCTTCCCCTTCTTTCCATTTCCTCCGGTCGGTTGGTGCTTGCAGACAGTTTTTACCCCCCACAGCGACTATGTCGTCAGACCATTTGTTTTGGGGTCTTCCGACACCTCTTTTGTTCTTCTAAAGTCTCCATAGTAGAATTCAATGCCAAATTCCTTGAAAATCAAATAATATGAACCCGAATTACAGTAATGATTTGAAATATCATAAAACATTTTGTCTTACAGATTGTAACTTTTTTTTAAATATTTTGCTGAGATACGATGCTTTGCAGTCATCTCTCTACACATAGTGAAGTTATGCTGCGTGTTTTATTTAAAATATAATACGGAATTAGGCATAAATGATTGATGACGGTAAATATAATAGATTTTTTTCAATTATGGAAGAATTTCGTAAGAGATATTTGTCCAAATGACTGGAACAAATATCACGTATACCATTTGTGCCGAATCCCATGAAATATAACGATAATCCGATGATAAATCTTTTCTTGTTGTTTATTCTGGACAAATAACAATTAATGGTTTTCCCAAAATAAACAACACCGGAAATATCGAAACCAAAATAAATGAATAAAATTAGTGAATGCTGGGAACAGAGTGAATGGTGCACTTAAATAAGTTATTGCAAATAAAAACCAGCGGAAATGAGAATCAGCGAAAGCTAAACTAGCAGTACAAAACGAAATTGTTCCAATCTATGGAAGTAAAACACGAATATGCGGCAAAACGATGTATGATATCGCTCACTCCTTTCAACAACGTCATATTTAAAAAATCGTAAATTTTCAGTTGTGCATGTTTTTGGAATGCCCAGAAAATGTACTATATCCTAGTAAAAGTGGCATATTTTTAACTTAATATTTACCCGCTACAGGGCAGAAAAATTATTTTTGCATTTTGAAGAAAAAATTTTGTTTAATTATTTTTATAAATATACTTAATATTTTCAAATGTAGAAATAACATTCAGGTTTTACCTAAAAAATCTGTTGCACAGTAAAAAGTTCAACGAGTGGATTGATATTTATTTTTAATACATTTCATTATTTGTTTAAACTTTTTTATTCCTGACGTTATTTTTTATTAATGACGTTGTTGAAAGGAGTGTCACCAATCGATGTATCTAGTGAAGTTCTAGTGATTCAAGAACAATGTTTCAAAATCGGTTCCTAGAACTTCCATGAATTTGAACAGGGTGGTTGTCAATAATGGGTAGAATTGGTGAATGTTGTACGTGTGTAAAGTGATCACTTAAACCAGCCTATGAAGGTCGTCAGCCCCGTAAATGCCCAGACTTCCATATTTTTCTTCATCTTTGATGAGATGTCAAAAAATAATACATTTTTATTTATTAGATATAATAATAATAAATGTAAACGATTGAATATAAAATTACCATAATTTTTTAACATTAATTATTAAACGTTATCGCACTCCTGTTTTAGATCATAGAACCAGTTTGCATGAAATATCTTTGAAGAAAGTTGCGTTAATTTTTTGCAAACGCCTGTAGTAACTGCGTTAAAGGTCGCTGAGAAAGTATGCCATTCGTAAGAAAGGAACTAGTCCATAAGGGCACAAAAAAACTAATCGCAACTATTGAACCTTTCCTTTCTGTAAGAGGGCAACTGCAATCTAAAGGTCGTTGGGAAAGTATGCACAGGTATTCTGTATGTGGAATTCCTCCCACGATAGAAGTTGCATTATTTTGGTAAGAGAACTGTTTGTCACCATACCGCGTTTAACTGTCGAGATTTAGGTGAGGGATTCGATTCCTGGCATGGTCAATATTTTTTTTAATAATATAAGTGATTTTAATAACATAAGTGATTTTTTCACTCTAATATTTATTCAATATTACACTGGACTGGTACCTGAAGTGGAGTGCTGGCTGATCACCTTTCCTTCATGTGTAATCGATCGAGATAGCACTGCGTTTATATGAAGCAGTGCCCTATGCACCATTGGGGTGCGGTAAGGGATTTATTATTATTAGTATTATTAATATTTATGCTAGGAAAGATCTCCTTGCCTATTATGTACAAGGATTTATAACATATTCAGATTATATATCTTAAAAACGATAATGAATGTGTGTATACAATAAATTTAATATCTTATATCAATCAAGATTTATCACACGGTTATTTTATTTGTCTTTTTTATTTATTTAATATAGTTACATTTTTAAGTACAACGTAATACATTTTCTAAACATTTATACATATGGCAAACTTTTAGTTTTAGATTCGCTGTGCCTCTCCAAAAAAGAGACTGAGCTCTTGTGCTTGGAAAGGGACTTACACTCAAGGTTTAATGTTTGATATAATTAATGGTATAATAGTCTTTTTTCAAGATTTATTTGTAATGGGCATTAATTTTTTTTCTTGAGAATTTTTAAATCTTCTATTTTTTAAATTTCTTTAGGGAGTTCATTGAAATATTTAATTCCCAAATATTTGAAGTTTTGTTGGAATAGCTTAGTATTGCAATTTGGAGTTGTCTTATTCGTCTTGTAATATTTTCTAAATATTACACCTTAAAATCTAATAGATCTTAATGTCCTATAGCCTTATCAATTTTTGTCAACTGATTGCCCTCTTTGGCACATTTCCAATTCAATTCTTTCTTTTTCAAAAATGAACATATTCACACTAAATGAGTGACGTCTTGTGGTGACGTCTCATCACATTCACAAATAAAGTTTTGTCTAATTTTTTGAGGTATTCTCAAAAAGCTTCATGGCCCTTTAAAACTCATTAGTTTGAATGCGTAATTATTTTTTTTATTTATTTATTGAAAATCAAACAATTTTATATATTGGGGTCACCATTAAAACACGCATCTTATTTAACGAGAGCATCACTAAAATAAACAGATTTTTAAGTAAGGGTTGTATAGATCTTTAAAATTTGGACTTTTTGGAATATAATTCATTATTTTTTACATATTTTTAAGTCTCCTTATATTTGTATCGACAAAGTTGCAAATACATGTGTATAAAATTGATGATTATAATTTGAATGTTATCAAAAGGTGCTTAAAATGCAGGTCATTTGAGGATTATTGAACCGGTTTTACGAGTATTTGGCTACGATATCACATTCAAAAATCATTTGCCAATTATTTTAATATCCATAGAAAGATGTACCTATATTTCATGTGGGTAGTAGACCTGATTCATAAATATACACACACACACCCACATATATATAATACAGTTTACCCATATATCAGTAAATTAATCTATATAAATAAATATCAATGATTTTGACATACAAACGAGCATATAGGTTCTACTTTCCATAATTAATTTTTACGACAGTGTCTACTTTGTATGATAAGTAGGATTTGAAAATTACATTTAATCGTCAAATAATTATAATTTTATCACCACTATAATCTTCATACATATAAGGGTAAAGATATAATATATTCTCCTTAGTAAGTACATATTTTAATAATAAAACATAGTCATAACAAATCATATTGTTTGTGGTTCAAGGCTTTGATCATGTAAATTTATATGAGCTTTTTATGATATTGTTTATAAATAAAACATGCTATTAATTTTTTATTGGTTTACATGAATTATTTCTGAGAACTTTGCCCTTAATCAATATTATCGGCATAAATAAGTTGACATATATAATGTGGCTCTGATTCAATTTTACTTAGTTCATATTATGAATTTTGAGAAAGTGGTCTGTTTTCTTTAATATACTAAAGTTTGTGAGGTGTTATTGTAATTTTAGCCACAATCTCCTACGGGCACTGTATCAAATAATATAAAGTAAACAATGTTAGGAACTAGATATACCATATGGACGGCCCCTACGTAAAGTGCTCTAACTACATTTTTGTCAATTTAGAGATATTTGGTGTACGGATCAACTGACCGTTATCTTCAAATATAAATAATAAAAAATTCGCATAGTTTTCAGGAGTATAAAACGCTATATACATCGAATTTTCGAAATGAACTGAACTCCTAAAACGCTAAAGTACTCTATCTGCAAATCTATTACTTTGAAGGAGAGAGCTTAGAAGATTTTTTCAACGTATTTTTTCATTAATTAACGATTTTATCTGAAATTCTCAACAAGTATTAAACATTCAAAAACACGATAAAATAATGTATTAATCGTTTTAAAACTTTATGCTTTGTCAAAATTACGTAGTTAGCGTTTTAGGAGTTCAGTTCATTTCGAAAATTCGATGTAGATAGCGTTTTATAAGCCTGAAAACTAGGCGTAATTTATGTATATTATTAGATTAAAACCAATAATTTTAGCTTTTTCACTTTATTTTTATTTGACCAGCGACCGGGTTTCGTCGTTACCGACATCATCAGACTGGTAATTTTTATATTTTTTTGTTTATCTATATTTACAGATAACGGTCAGTTGATAACGTACACCAAATATCTCAAAATTGACAAAAATGTTTTTAGAGCACTTTACGTATGGGACGTCGATACATAATATTTTATATGTAGGTATAAAAAGAGCAGTATAAGTAAGAGCCATGTTTTTCTTTTTGTATTTTTAGTAAAATAATTCCGTAACAAAAATAATCATTGAAATACAAGCTTGAGAAAAACTCGTTGGGTTTTATTAATGTATAGTAGATTCCATCACTGTTATTTTAAATTGTACAATATTTTATTTCTGTATAATTTTTTTATGTATAACACAAATACTGGATTTATCCCTGGAGAGATTTTTGTCAGGATGTAACATATGTACTTCTCGTACTGACAAGTTTTTTGTACTGAAAACAAAATATATATTTTTTTACAACATTTTGAGTGTGTCCAAATACTTGTTCACAAAATCTGGATTATCTCCAATTACAGGAGTTATTTTCATTTTATTTTTTGACATCTCATCAAAGATGAAGAAGAATATGGAAGTCTGGGCATTTACGGGGCTTACGACCGTCATAGGCTGGTTTGAGTGATCACTTTACACACGTGTAACATGAACAAGGTTTCTAAATTGGTTCATATATATAGAACTTCCAAGAATTTGAGTAGTGTGGTTGTCAATAATGGGTAGAATTGGTGAATGTTACACGTGTGTAAAGTGATCACTCAAACCAGCCTATGACGGTCGTAAGCCCCGTAAATGCCCAGACTTCCATATTCTTCTTCATCTTTGATGAGATGTCAAAAAATAAAATATATTTTTTTAATTTTATTTCTGGCATTGTCAACATATCACTGAGATAAACGGGTTAAAATTAATATTTTTTCTTTCTATGATATGCCTTATTCATGAAATGCAAGCCACAGTTTTAAATTAGTGATAATCTCGATGTATTGAGTTGAGAATATTATTTACAACATTTTGAGTGTCTCCAAAATCTAGACTATCTCCAATTACAGGAGCTACTTTCATATTTTTATTGACATCTCATCAAAGATGAAGAAGAATATGGAAGTCTGGGCATTTACGGGGCTGACGCCGTCATAAGCTGGTTTAAGTGATCACTTTACACAAGTGTAACATTCACCAATTCTACCCATGATTGACAACCACACTACTCAAATTCTTGGAAGTTCTATATACATATTATGTGAACCAATTTTGAAACATTATTCTTGAATCAGTGTTTCTACTCAATAAAAAGCTTCTTTTCATCTCACCAATAGATGTCTCTAGTGAATTTCTAGTGATGAATGTTCTAGTGGTGTATGTTGAGATAAATAACAAAAATAACTTTCAAGTGAACAAACCCAGATTTTTTAACAAAGATTAAGACAGATCCAAAATATGGTGAATAAATAAATACAATATTATATATAATGATATATTTTGTTGCGTTACGTGTATATTATATATTTGTTAAAATAAACTTTTTATCAAACAAAATACTCACAACCCAATCCAGCCTTTGACAAGTCGTTAGCCCTGCAACCCAGTCTCACATATTCTTCTTCATCTATCTCGATATATCAATACATAAATTATAATTTTAATTATTCTTTTCAGATGCGTACCATCCAGCCTCTACTATGTCTGCTCACAGTTACTCTCGGGCTGGGACCGGTAGGAAGATGTGCTGCATCAGAGATCTTCATGATCACCATGGGAGGGACCAAGTCACATAAAATACCATTCTGGGAACTAGCTAGAGGGCTCATTGAAAGGTAAGGATTTATACCCTTTCGCTTAAAATTGCAATTAAATATCCCAATACACATGAAGCTTCTTTTATAACAAAGGAAAAAAATGCTTAAACGAATATTACGGATACCATTTTGTGCCGTATTCCATAACGCACATGATAATTCGTTAATAAATCTTACTTTACTTTGCGTATGGCTCTAGCTTCTTTGTCACCCATATGAGTCGTGTCTTATGGGATTTTGTCAGTGAAGTATTTGTCAGCCAGTCTATCGCCTCCGAGGTCGCCTCATGTATATCCCAAAGGTCACCGCTGAAACCTATGAGCCGGCAGTCTTACACCACGAGTCTTATGGTCTGCTCAGCTTCACACTCACAATCAGGGTTGTTCCTTTTCTCCTACCTTCAAAGTAAGAAGTTGCAGCAACTTTGCTCCGTTGTTACTCTGTTCTGATGTACCCTTGCCCTTTGGAGCAGATCAATACCCAGTAAACGAAATGTTGGGACCAAAGTTGTTTGTTTATTACGAGTTCAGTGGCCCATCTTTCTTTCCATATTTCATGTTTTATAAGTTGGTTTCGTCTGCCTCCACTATCCAAATAGATTCAAGGGATTTGAGCTTCTTTGGAGGTGGGTGAAAAATATCTCCAAAGGTTGGTAGATTGGATTTCTTTTTCAACTCTTTTATTAGGAATATCTTGTTATTCTCCAGTCTGTTTCTGGGAGGTGGAAGACCAGCTGTCTCTCCATCGTTTAAGTGGTCTTCCTGGGAGCCTGTTACCTCTTATGCTGCTGTTTGCTGCTATTCTCACCACTCATTCCGAACTTGCTCTTCCCATATGATTTCTTCAGAAACATCTTCTTAGTCGTCCCCATCACACAACATCTTCGACATCGCAATTTTTTCCTATTTCTGAGTTTTTAACTCTGTCGCGAAGTGTCAGGCCTGCATTGGGTTGTAAAGTCTTCATTTCAGTGGTTCTAAGAAGGTTTTTTGTTCTCGTTATGTTTTAAATTAGTTTTTCTCTGACTGGGGTGTAATCTTCAAAGGTCTGGTGGTGCGATGTTGGATAGCACGGGTAACCATTAGGTCGGAGTTGGTTTTATTGCACCTGTTATATACGTAGTTCTCATTGTTTTATTTTGTTCTGCGTTTATTTTACTGTAATGGACACTTCTACTCCATATTGTAGCACTTTATTCTGAGAAACTATAAACAAGAGCCATAGTTGACGTCCTTAAAGTCACTGCCCTGTTACTATACGAAGTCCCTGCCAGTTTGTTCACAATAAATCTTATTTGTTTTTGTTGTTTATTCTAGACAAATAATAATGAATTGTTTCCTTAAAATAAACAACGACGCAAATGTCGTAAGCAAAATAAATGAACAAAATAAGTGAATGCTGGAAACAGAATGTACGATTCTCTGAAATTAGTTATAGCCAATAAAAACCCAGTGAAAATGAGATTCAGCGAAAGCTAAATTGGCAGTGCAAAACGGAGTTCTGGTTTCAACCCAATATATTGAGGTGAAGCGTGGAAGTGAAAAAAGACGGACGAAAGTAAACTAAATGCATTCGCAATGCGATCTCTCAGACGAATGTGCGGCAAAACGATAAATGATAGATGTTCGAATGGTGACATAATAAATTAAAGAATATTAGGGTAGAATAAGTATTATCGATAAAATTAAGAAAGATGTGTTGAGCGTGTGAATCGAATGAGTGAAGAAAGAACAGTTAAACAAATTTACGAGGCAAATGTTGTCAGAAATGGGAGCAGAGGAAATCGAGGAAAATTTAGCGTATGATCGAGTATTTCATATTTTTAATCAGGTAAGGAGTAAGAAAATACATCATTGTGTAAAAGAATACCTTAAAAGTGATCCTGAGAAATATTTTTAACAATATTTTTAGTGTCTCCAAATACTTGTTTACAATTTAAAATAAATGAGAATCATGTTTTCAGACATTTCCCAATATGTTAAATAAATCCGGTTAGGATCTTGCATACATCGTAATAAAAGGGTCTCTGCTAATAAACCATTTCTATAACTAACCATAGATGGCTCCAGTAAAGTAACACATAAAGCGTCATGAGATTAATGATATATGTAGGAGTTTAAAAAAATTTGAGTAGTGTTGTTGACAATCATGGGTAGAATGGTGAATCTTACATGTGTGTGTGATCACTTTAATACCTCGAATTCCATATTCTTCTTCATTTATGTCAATTTTATTTTTAATTACCTAAATGAGCAATTAAAAGATGATTTCTTAAAGCTGTCTGCAGGTAGGATAGTGAGGATAGGGAAGGTAAATGTGAAAAATACATCACAAACGACCAGACCAATTGAAAATATGTATATTGATTTTTTTCAAACCTTTATTTGTTAATTATATACTTACATATAAATACATATACCGTATACGTTCATTCAATAATTTAAAGAGACTCACCAAGCCACCTTGTGTGTCTTGTCGGTGAAGTTCTTTTTTATTTTTTTTATCTATTTTAACCTAATATACACACAAACAAAGAAAAACTATTTTACAATTTTTATTAATTTTGCAATTGGCGGGAATTGAACCCGCGATGCCAGTTTCGCCGTCGAGCGTCTTTCCAACAACGTTACAGCCCATGAATTTTGACATTTAACTCCTTAAAGAGGAAAGCTTGAATATTTTTTTCTGCATTGAACTCAATTTGATTCAACGTTAAACTTAACGCGAACGAGATAAAAAGTCTATAGACACGATTACAAATACTCAAACAGCCTCTATAACGGTCATCGACACAGAAGTTGCAAAAAGACATATGTTGCCTTGCATCACACGCTGATACGACCCACCGTACGGGCGAACCATGTGTCAGATTTCATAACTCTATCGAAACTATTATAAGATTATAATACCGTTAAAGAAAATTCGTATGACTCATGTGGAACACAAAGTATAAACCGGTATGTTGGAAACTGCACACATCATTCTAGTGCGACGTGATGCCCGCACTGTGGTCAAAACGAATTTTATAATAGACGTAAAATAACAGGTATTTAGCAACGCTTGCGTAAAAAATGCGTAAATTACGTTCTCTTTGCTATTATCAAGTCCATTAACCGTTTTGGTGTTGAACAATTTCACCCGTACTATGGAAAAATGCTGAAGCAATACTACTATTTTCATAGCAAATATAATTTTTCATTTTATTTAAAACAAAGTTAACAATAATTTTGTTTTGAATATTGAAAGCATTAACTTTGTGGATCATATTGATGTATTATTTTAAGAAATAAAAAGACTTTGTTTTTTGATCCACTCACATCATGTGAGTGGATCAAAAAACAAAGTCTTTTTATTTCTCAAAATAAGATTACAATAAATTTTGCTAAAAATAATAATAAAAATAAATAATAAATTTGGATAATTTAAATAGCGCCATTTTCGTAAAATATTACATCAAGGGCTCTTATTACCTCGATGGATTAATTTAGTTTGTGTTTTTTTTTACAAGGATTAAGACATTTGAAATATTGTGAATATATAATGTAAATATTATATATTTTGTATATTAAAAGCTTTGTTAACTTTGTGGTATGGTAATATAACACCCTTCTTATCATTCATCGTTCACAATGTGTAATACCACTGCAAAAAAGTGGTATTACACAAAGTTAATGATGAATGATAAAGAGAGTATTATATAATATTAGGACTGTCATTATCGACCCAGTAATTTTTCCACTTTCAATTTATGTGGGTTTTATAATACTTGAAATTAATCTTCATTCTCATTAGAGAAAATTGTAATATTTTCTGTCGAGGAATATTTTGACCTTTTTCCATTACGAGAGAGAAAGATAATTAGTTACGTTAAAGTTATTAGCCTGTTCAACTCAAAGTTTCCCAAACTTTACGTGGTTCTTTAACAACATCATACCTAACATTAACATTTTGTTCTCTAACAGTAATAAAAATATTTCCTGTAAACAAACTAACAAACTTAAACCTTACTTTTATTGTTCTGAATTTCATTTGACTATGTTTTGTGTTTTACTTGAATATTATGTTATTATATTTTTACATTATTTTTATGTCCGTGATAATATATAATATTTTCTTTTTAATATTAATTTTTACTTTCCCGATGATTTTTTTTCAAATTGTATTGTTAATCTGCGTTATTACTTTTCGAATAATGAAAAATGTGATTTTATCTCTCAAATATTTGCTCAATATTACCCTAGACCAGTGTTCCCCAAACTTTTTCTATTCGAGGTACACTTACCAAATTTAGAAATTTCAGAAGTGCATATTTACCATATCGTGGTAATATATTCAACATATTATATTTAATGCGAAATGTGAGCCTACTTAACTGAGCACAGGCAGTCAAAATTTTGAGCAATTGTGTTATTTTCACAAAACTATACTTTTTTCCGTGGCACACAAACTAATCACCACGGTACACTTATACCCTAGACTGATACTGGTACTTATTCAAACTATTGTTACTAGAATACTCGGATTAAAAGTACTTTTGGAAAAAAATTATATTTTCTAGAAAAATCTGTCATGCATATTTGAGGGTCTCTGATTCAATCGTAGATGTGTGTGTGTGTGTGTGTGTGTGTGTGTGTGTAAGCATATAACTTTATGTTAATTTTTTTCATCCAAATTGTTTATATGTTCATCACTAAATGAGTACTTTTTTTTATATTTGAAGCGTTACTAAGTATATCTTGAAAGTTTTATGTTGATACTTTGTGGCACATTTTATAAACTTTATAAAATAAAATTCAAACATTGTTTATTACCACTTTATTTTTGATACTTTCTTCCAACTACCTTCGATAAGCACTATATCATCTTCATTTTTGGTTATGTACTCTGTGGATAAGTACATATCTATCCCTGAAGATAAAAAAGTGCTTGTTGAAACCGGTTTTAAAAAGTGCCAATAAGTGATAAAAAACAAAGACTGAGCATTATTTTAAAAAGAAAATAAACACTGCCCTAAAATAAGTCATTCATATTACTAACGTATGTATTTTCGTGATGGTATTTTTTATATATTTTTTTATTGTAATACGTCCAAAGTTAGAGAAGCTTTCTTTGTTTTATCATTAATTTAATGGAAATCATTAGTCAAGACGAAAAATGATTTTAATTACTTCTCGGTATCTGTTTAGATATCTAAAATAGATTTGAAAGTAATTTAAATAATTTTTTATTGTCAGTTGTTCAACCCTCCGTAAAGCTTGCTTTGGGAAAAATTTCAAATACAATTTTTTTACCAGTATTCATATAATTAAAGTATACATAATATTTTTTTAAATCTCAAAAAAGGTGAAAAAAAACTTTTGATATTTTAGTTTTTTTTTAAGTCAAAAAATAAATATAATAAAATAGACCACCGCATCGCTTCTCCGCAGGGGTAGGTTGAGAGAATAGAACGCCACACCAACCTGTCTTTAAAAATAATCTTCATCTCTCTACTTTCATGTATCTTCTCATACATACCATATTTATACCATAGTATTTCAGGTATTTGAAATACTGGAAAATCACCTAATTCATATTTAAATATAATAAGATTAATATTATTTATTATATTGGACACTGGAATATTCACCTAACGGAAGAGATTTCCTTTTATTTATTTATTTATTTAACATAGTTACATTTTGAAATACTACAGAATAGATATTATTTTTTTACAACCCATCAAAGATGAAGATATATAAAATATGGAAGTCTGGGCATTTACGGGGCTGACGACCGTCATAGGCTGGTTTAACGTGTAACATTCACCAATTCTACCCATTAAAAATAAATAATTAATAAATAATGAAAAAATAATATGAAAATAACTCCTATAATTGGAGATGATCCAGATTTTGTGAATAAATATTTGGACACACTCAAAATGTAGTAAACAACATAACACATTCTCTAAACATTTATACATTTGGCAAACTTTTAGTTTTTGATTCGCTGTGCCTCTCCAAAAAAGAGACTGAGCTCTTGTGCTTGGAGAGGGACTTACTTTCATGGTTTAATGTATTTATATAATTAATGGAGTTTTTTATGTATATATTTTTCAAGATTTATATGTAATGGGCATTAATTTTTTTCTTAAGAATTTTTTTTTATTTTCTATTCTTTAAATTTCTTTAGGGAGTTTATTGAAATATTTAATTCCCAAATATTTAAAGTTTTGTTGAAATTGCCTAGTATTAATTAGTATGGATGTCAGTTAAAAAGGGATAAAGCTAACATTTCGCAAATTATTTAATTGATGGCGTAATAATCAGCCATAATTCATGAATGTATTGAAAAATGTATGCGGTTGGATCAAAGATCATTGCATACATCCAAGTTTCAAGAATTAGTGCTATGTGGATGTTCAATAATGGGCAGAATGGTGAACGTTACACAAGTGTGCACAGTGATCGCTTTGGCCAGCCAAATGCCAGGTCGTAAGCCCTGGAATACTCAGACTTCCATATACATGTTTTATATCACTTGAGACTTTTTTAAAGAATTTAATTTTAGCTATCGGTTATAATAAAACATTGTATGTCAACCTCTTTCACATGGGTGAGAGTGCCTTTAAGAGAAAAAAATAGTACTTCTCGTGTAGTTCTCAGTTTTGTCCACTTATGATTTTCTATCTTATCTACCTGTCCATATACGTGCATGTTTGTATGTATGTTTATAACGTGGTAATATTTTCCTTCGTAAATTGGGTGTAAATAATATGTAAAGTGGGTGTATAATAATAAAATAAACAATGTGTTGCTTTGTAATTAAAGTTTATAATTAAAGTTTATTCTTAATTTATCTTTATAATATTTTTCTATCTATCTATCTGATTCTGACAGTTCAGAATATTATATTTTTTCTATCTGATGTCTTTTGTTTTATTCAGTGCGACGCATGCGGCATCTGGTGGTAGAACTGTTTTATGTAGGTACTATATGTAAGTACTTAATAAAATGTATAGGTAGGTACCTAGGTATTTTATTACATGTATATCTGTGTGTACATACATGGAATGACTTATACTACATACACGAGTATATGTTTTGTTAAATGTTATACATGATGTGAATTGTAATGTCCGTAAAAGAAAATTAATACCTAAATGAAAAATTAGATAATATGAATAAAAAACACTCACGCAATAATTATGATTTAAACCACCCGGATACTAAACATTAAAAAATAATAAGTAATTTTAATGTAAACTTCTTTTGGCACTTTTCTTATTTGAATGAAGAAAATGAAAAAGAAAAATCAAGTTTTATTGAATATTAAAAATCACCGTAAAAGTAGAGACGTTTGCCTTAAATGAAAACGTTACAACAAAATGGAAAAGCCTCCTTAAGCACCAGAAAAACTGTTGTTTTTATTTGGAATGAAAAAATTCGTTCGTAAGGCAGAATTTTAATATCGCTGAGGAAAACTAAGGTACTAGTAATCGTCTGAGGGCCGGTAACTGTATATTAAAAATATTCTTCTTAAACGCAGAGTAACGGATATTCTTTGAATGATTAAATTACTGATTAAAGTCAAAAAAAATATTAAACAAAATATTTTGAGTGTGCTTCTGGGTAGTATTTGTACTTGTTTACAAATTGGGTTTTCTCCACTTATTACCCAGGAGTTTTTTTTATATTTTGTGACATCTCAACAAAGATGAAGAAAAATATGAAATCCCGGGTATTTACAGGGTTTAAAACCTGATATTAGGCCGTCATTGGTAGACCTGTCGTATATACAAACCATCTAAAGTTATTGAGAAACTTGTGTTAAGTGATCACTTACACACGTGGAATATTCACCATCCTTCCCATGATTGACAACCACACTACTCAATTTTTCGGAACTCATGTATGTATATCGTAAATCTCATGAAGCGGTTTGCTGAAACTTTGAAAAGATTGAGAAGTGTGGTTTTCAATCATGGTTGCACGTATATTATTACGTGATTTCAACCAGCCTATGACAGATCATAAGCCATGTAAATACTTAGACTTCTTTCTTATTATTCTTCATTTATATATTTTTTATATTCTCCTTAATCCATGTTGAGATGTCAAAAAAGTTAAAAATAGCTCTTAATTGGAGAACATACACTTTTTTGAACAGTATTAGGCCACACTTAAAAATTTGTGTATAAAAAGGCATTTTACATCACCCAGACTTCCATATTCTTCTTCATCTATATTAAATTAATCTCAAAAAACTTGTTTTTTTATAATTAAATTTCTCTAATGGAAACATGATTTCCATATTTTCTAGATGAGTAGTTATGTATTTTGAATGCGGAATTATAGTTAAGCTATTGCAACATTCGTACCTAAATCGAAAGTCATAATTATTCGCAAATCGCAACACACAGCATACGTAATTAGTACTAATTACCGAACAAAACGAAAGGAAATCAATGTTTATATCTCGTGCCAACTTACCGGTAACCTGGGGTGACTTTACACAAAATAACGTAGTATTTCACCAACAGATGTCTCTAGTGAAAATTCTTGTGATTCTAGTACAATGTTTAGAAATTGGATCATACATCGTAGTCATACAGGAGAAAGAATATTTTTTTACAAAAACGTGATCATCAACTATTTGATATCTTACTAGCTTAATATTGCCCTGAAAAAAATCCCGAGGGATTTTAAACTTCGAAGTATTGACTTGTTAAAAATGACTAATCTATCTTGTTAAAAGTAACTATCTTTCATTCTGTATAATACCACTACATTTGACCTGATGATGGAATGATTAGTCTCGAAGTAGTGTTGTGCTTTTTATGGGCATTTTAATATAAAAATAGAAAGGATTTCTTCTTCTTTTAAATTCAATCATTGATTCGTCAATCACTTTGCAGTAATCGTTCAACGTCCCAAGGACACAACTCTAAAATTTAGGCTTAGCTTTACATATCGCCCACTCCTTTCAAGAACGTCATAAATCAAAAAACTTGATTTTTCAGGAGAACGTTTTTAAAGTTTAAAAATAAAACACAATGTAATAAAAATAAATATCAAGCCAGTTATTGAACTTTTTACTGTGGAACAGATCTTTTTAGGTAAAACCTGAAGGTTTTTTCTCCATTTGAAAAATATTTAGTTTATTTGAAAAAATAATTAAGCAATATCTTTTCTTCAAAATGCAAAAACAATACTTTCTGCCCTGTAGCAGGCAAATATTAAGTTAAAATTATGCCTCTTGTGCTGGGATATAGAACATTTTCTGGGCATTCCGAAAACATGCACAACTCAAAATTCACGATTTTTGATTTATGGCGTTCTTGAAAGGAGTGAGCGATATGTCGTTTGAAAATGATGCGGAAAATGATGCGAACCGCTCTTGAGGTAGAATTTTACAAAAATGGCGCTTTATAAATCATCCATTTTTTAAACTCGTGTACAATAAATTTTAAGAAATAGTGGGGTTAACCAAGTAAAACTTATTTATTTACATACACGAATATATATTAATAAATATTAATACTTTTAATAAATTTTACAAAATTAGTCAATGTTGCTTCTAACTCAAAGTGTCCACGATTTACGACACTAATTATTGAGATCTCGCAGTGTCTTTAATAGCCACCAGGTACAATGAATAACGCAACTTGCTTCAGAACAAACAAGGAGAATTGAAATCACGCAACTCGGGTTTATTGACGGTGAAAAGGCAAACAGGCGTGAAAGACAATAACCCCATAAGGCACAAACAATAACAATAACTTCGTGGTTATCAGATTTAATTGCCACACTACCATTACCTTCCATTAATGAGACGAGATGGCTTGTTCCAAATTGCGCTATAAGGCAAAATAATTCTATGTTACTAAGAAAAAAAAAGTTAAATTAATTGATTCACCAGTCACTTTGTAATAGTATGTACATTTTTTTTACTTCAAATTGGACAAATCAAATTGAACGTCTTACAAATCAAATTGAACGTCTTAAAAATCAAATCGTACGTCTTACAAATCAAATTGAACGTCTTACAAATCAAATTGAGCGTCTTACAAATCAAATTAAATATATTAAAAATCAAATTGAGCGTCTTACAAATCAAATTGAACGTCTTACAAATCAAATTAAGCGTCTTACAAATCAAATTGAACGTCTTTCAAATCAAATTGAACGTCTTACAAATCAAATTGGACGTCTTTCAAATCAAATTGAACATCTTACAAATCAAATTGAGCGTCTTACAAATGAAATTGAACGTCTTACAAATCAAATTGAACGTCATACAAATCAAATTGAGCGTCTTACAAATCAAATTGAATGTCTTACAAATCAAATTTAACGTCATACAATCAAATTGGTCGGACTACAAATCAATCGGACGCCATACAAATAAAAAGAACCTGTTTACAAATCATATTGGACGTTTTACATACCAAATTGGATGTTTTGTAAACCAAATTGAACGTTTTACACAAGTAAATTTGACGTTATATTGTTTTTCAAAGAAAAGTATTTTTTTTAATATCTTCAAAGTAGTACTCATGATTCCAAGTAGTATTAAAAACTTGAGTACGCATCTAGCGCACAGACTGTGACAGCGCGCCGCGCAGGCGTCTTACAAATCAAATTGAATGTCTTACAAATCAAATTTAACGTCATACAATCAAATTGGTCGGACTACAAATCAATCGGACGCCATACAAATAAAAAGAACCTGTTTACAAATCATATTGGACGTTTTACATACCAAATTGGATGTTTTGTAAACCAAATTGAACGTTTTACACAAGTAAATTTGACGTTATATTGTTTTTCAAAGAAAAGTATTTTTTTTAATATCTTCAAAGTAGTACTCATGATTCCAAGTAGTATTAAAAACTTGAGTACGCATCTAGCGCACAGACTGTGACAGCGCGCCGCGCAGGCTTGCAAACTTGACGACTAACGCTCTTGTTAGTCTTAAGAATAAAGGATGTGGGTAGGTATTTCGACTGACTGTATATGCAGTACTAATATGAATATGATTTTATAAAATTCTATTTCTTTTGTATAATACAATATAGCATCTAATTTGTTTTGTAATACATCCAATTTGTTAAACGTTCAATTTGATTTTAAGGTATCCAATTTGGTTTTTAAATTTCCAATTGGAAGTAAAAAACCTGGATCTATCCATGTTTAATTTAAATTTTACTTGATAAGTACTACTGTTTCAATATATTTTTTTAAATAATGCCATTACATTTTGCAAAATGCGACATTGTATTGTTATACCTATGACTTTCCTAACTGAAATATCCCCCAATTTCGATATTCCTCTTTTTTTTATCCAGCACTGAAAAAACTTCACTTTAGATTATTAAGGATTGGAACGAATTTTATAGGACACAGATGATGTAAGTGAAGGAGCGCACAATAAATGATATTACTAGCGTATTAAAAAATATATACGTAGTAGAATAAAAGATTAATACAAGGTGGGCTTAACTTTCTCAGACATTCGAATTCGAACTATGTTCTACATCGTAAAAATAGTATGGTTTAAATGTCATTGTACATAATTATACTTTTCGCAAAACAGTGGTTAGCTTGCTTGTTGGCATTATTTAGGTCTTGGGTTCAATTCCCAGCTATGTCACCTTTGCCCTCAACACACCACAGACCGCATTTGAAGAATATAATCTCAGTCAAGGTGTACCCATTTTTAATTTATATATATATATATATATATATATATATATATATATATATATATATATATATATATATATATATATATATATATATATATATATATGTATATATATATATATATATATATATATATATATATATATATATATATATATATATATATATATATATATATATATATATATATATATATATATATATATATATATATATATATATATATATATATATATATATATATATATATATATTTATATATATATGTATATATATATATATATATATATATATATATATATATATATATATATATATATATATATATATATATATATATATATATATATATATATATATATATATTTATATAAATATATATATATATATATATATATATATATATTATATATATATATATATATAAACATATATATATAAATATATATATATATATATAACATATATATATAAATATATATATATATATATATATATATATATATATATATATATATATATATATATATATATATATATATATATATATATATATATATATATATATATATATATATATATATAATATATATATATATATATATATATAATATATATATATATATATATATATATATATATATATATATATATATATATATATATATATATATATATATATATATATATATATATATATATATATATATTTATATATTTTATATATATATACATATATATATATATATATATATATATATATATATATATATATATATATATATATATATATATATATATATATATATATATATACATATATATATAAATATATATATATATATATATATATATATATATATATATATATATATATATATATATATATATATATATATATATTTATATATATATATATATTTATATATATATATATATATATATATATATATATATATATATATATATATATATATATATATATATAAACATATATATATAAATATATATATATATATATAAACATATATATATAAATATATATATATATATATATATATATATATATATATATAATATATATATATATATATATATATATATATATATATATATATATATATATATATATATATATATATATATATATATATATATATATATATATATATATATATATATATATATATATATATATATATATATATATATATATATATATATATATATATATATATATATATATATTTATATATTTATATATATATATATATATATATATATATATATATATATATATATATATATATATATATATATATATATATATATATATATATATACATATATATATGTATATATATATATATATATATATATATATATATATATATATATATATATATATATATATATATATATATATATATATATATATATATATATATACATATATGTATTTATATATTTTGTATATTAAAAGCATTGTTAATTTGTGGTATGGTAATATATTACCAGTGTTATAACACTCTCCTTATCGTTCATCTATCATTATTTTGTACACTATCACTTCAAAACATTACTTCATGACTACCGGTTTCGGAATAACCATTCCATCATCAGGTCTACAAGTTTACATTTACTATGATGATGTAAATAATTATTCCGAAACCGGTAGTCAAGAAGTAGTTGTTTTAAGTGGTACTACACAAATTCAAAGATGGACGATAGGGAAAAACACTATTTACAACATTTTGTACAACATTTAAGTAGTATTTTATAAAAATAATTATAAATAAGTTATGGTAGGGCTGTCATCACTGTTATGATGTCGTTAACGAAGAAATACGTTTACTGGTCAAATAAAATGTATGTGGAAAAACATATATTGGTTTTTTAATTTTTTGAAAGCATTGTTAATTTTGTGATACGGTATTATAACGCTTTCGTTATCATTCATCGTTCAATTTGTGTAATACCACTTAAAAACACTACTTCTGACTACAATAAGTATTCCGCGGTAGGCATGAAGTAGTGTTTTAAAATAGTATTACACAAAGTGAACGATGAATGATAAGAAGAGTGTTTACTATACCATAAAGTTGTTAATATTATGTATAAAATGTAGTGCCACCAAGTCAGTACTAAATTTAAATTTAATGCTAGATTTTTTTACTATTTTTCCAATTCATTTATTTAATATGTACATCTTGACCAGCGATCGTTTCATTTCACGATATGATTTAGTACCCATTTCCTCAGAAAAAAATTAAGTGCGTTTACGAAACGCTGACGCATTGACGAACTGCAAACACATCATTAATTGCCACAAAAAACCTTCTTGCTACATTCTCGCGAACTTCAAAGGAAGATTTTCTCTTTATGTTTACTCGCAAATATCAAGAATGCATATAAAAAGTGTATGAACGTGATAAGTACTCCGTCTTTTTATGTTGGGGTCGCGGAATACATCACAATAAAAGGAGGCTACACCTACAATCGACCTAAAAGAGGCAACGTACCGTATTATCGACCCACGCAGCTCTGAAAATAAAGCTTACAGAGGAAAATAATGTTTTCAGAGAAACAACGTAATCTCTTTGTTATTTGGACATAAAATTTAACAAAGCTATTTATATTTAATATTACGAGACTGAGAAATTTGAAAAACACTACAACAGTGTTTTCTGGGAAATCAAATATTTAAAGACAATTTTCCGACATTTTCGTCCCAATTGTTTCTCGATTATTTCAGCAAAAACTAAGATGAGTACCATTTTTGTAATAAAATATAATATATTCGTTTATTACACGTGTTTATGTCGCTCGTAAAGCTAGGTTAATTAATTCACAATATTTTTTTAGTATCTCCCAATCCTTATTCACAAATTTTGTTGAATAATTTTTATTACTCGGTGAATTATTTTATTTCAATTAAATTATTTAAACTTTTTATTTAATTATTTAGCTTGAATTAATTTTACTTTTTGACATCTCAACATAGATGAAGAAGAATATGAAAGAGAATTTACAGTGCATATGACTTGTCATAGATTAGTTAAGTAGTGATGACTTTACGCACATGAAACTTTTTGTGATTTTATTGTACTCTAAATATTGTGAACAAAATAACTGATCTAATTATAAACTTAAACGAAATCTTTGTTTTCAGTCGTTTCCTAGTATGTCAATTAATCTGGTTAGGATCCTGCATACATATATGTTAATAAAAGGGTGTCTGTTTAATGAAAAGCTTACTCAATTCAACTATAGATGGTTTCCGTAAACTCGAAACATAAAGTGTTATGAGATTTTTTATATATGTATAAGTTTAAAAAAAAGTAATATGGTTATCAATCATGTGTAGAATAATAAATGTTACACTCGTATAAAATAATGATTGACATATCGTAAGCCCTGAAAATTACCTAGACTTCCCTATTCTTCTTCATCCATTTTGAGATGTCAAAAATGTAAAAAATAACCTTGATGTGGAGAAACCTAGATTTTTGAACAAGAATTTGTACCCGCCTAAAATTTTATTAAAAATATATATTTATATTTTAATATTATAATCGGTTTACAGAATTATCACCCGAAAAATGTTACGTACAAAACTCAAAGACCACAACAATAAAAACAAGCCATAACATGAACATAATATTTATTTTCTCCGTGAAAGATGAAAGAGAATTTTACGTTAACGTAAATACGTGCTTCCTTTGTAAATGTCTTTTAAACAAATCCCCACTCCAAAATAAGTGTTTGGGTAAACTCACTTTCATTTGTGACCAAAATACAAGTCAATATTTTTTCCTTTAAAGAATCCAATCTCCAAACAAGGGAGGCTCTTAGAAAATAACGTCATAATGTAATTCACATATTGTAATACATATGTAACTTCGTGTGAGCATTGTGACTGATGTAACAGTCCGATTTTGTAACTTCAAAAATTTTAGAAACGTTTAATTTTTAAGGAATCTCCGTTCAACTGTAGAAAAGCTTTTTACTACGTTGTGAATGTTTTATTTGAGTGACAAATTATTTTTAAAATGTTAATGAGGTAATTATACAATATTACTTTATTCTAATTTTTGAAGCCTCCGTTAGTTTGCGAATGATTTATGCTCTTACAAACGAAAAACATTGTAATAATAAAAACGAATGTAACAGGATATACGGAAAAGAAAAAAAAAACTAATTATCTGAAATTAAGGAAAATCTAAAATCAATTATTCCATTATTTCACTACATTAATTGAATCACATTAAAATGTGGTGAAAAAATTCTTGCTACCTTAAATGTAACTATGCAATGTGGATCATATAAATACATACATAAAAAAAATATTTATTTAAACTTAATATACAGAAAACAAATAAGTACATCAACGGGCTTATTGCTAAAAAGTAATATCTTCCAACCAACCAAAAACAGACTAGTGATATTGATCAAAACGTTTGATACTATGTATAGCTATTATCAGAGGGTTAATGGTACTTGCACATTTAAAAAAAAAACATAAATTACAATAGATTTTAATAAGGAGGGCAAAGGAAGTTTAGGAAAGTTTAGGGAAGGAATAAAAGGGAAGGAGGTTTGAAGACGTCTCAGATGTTTCTTGAAAGTTATTAGAGAAGGTGCATTTTTTACGCGGAGAGGTAATTCATTCCATAGTCTGTCCGCTTGGACAGAGAAGGAATTACTAAAGAATGATGTGTTATGGCGAGGAATGGAAAGTGTTATTTCTTGGGAAGAACGATGTGATAGACCATGATTTGAGAGAAACATACATACATACACACATGCAAATGCATACAGATGCATACAAACATACACATATATACGCACATACACATTATATAGACGATTTTTAAAGGCTCATTTGACAGTTATTACATTTATATTTTTTGAACATCCTTAACGTAGATGAAGAAGAATATGAAAGGCTGGGTATTAACAGGACTTATAGCCTGTTGTAGGCTGTTTTTTTTCTCTTTTTTTGTTCCCATGTAAGATCATGTTACGGCTAAGGGATTCTTACACTTTTACTATAGTGCTTTCCAGTATGCATTATGTGGGAGAAAAAATGAGGCTACAGGTAATTGGCTGGTTAAGTTATTATATTTAATTGTTTCAAGTATATTTTATTATTTTTCTTAAGAAATTTAATAAAAATTAAATACATATCTAAATCATTAAGAAAACTTATACATTTTACAGCGATATCTTTAAAAAATCACCTCTATCGTTGAGAGAATAATACTTAGTAGATCTGCATTTTTTGAACATCAAATCTATCTTAAAAATTAAAAGCCTGCCTAGCTTAAAGTTCTGCATTGATCATGATTTTTTAAAGCGTACTGTTTTCTTTGTACTGAATCTATGGATTTTGACCTTTCATATATTATTTAACAAGGAGAGGAAAATGTCGAGAGTTTAACACTTTCACACAAGATTTTTATTCCCAACAATGTTCGTTTATGTACATGGATTTTTATTTGAGCTTGGCCTACGGAGACATTTTAAACTGATTTTTTCTCCCTTATATTAAAAACTAAAACACTTCTTGTATATTAAATCCTCTCTGTATACCCTTAAGGCAAGAATCGGCAGAATTTTTAACAAGGAGACTCAAATATTGAGTTAAGAGAATCATACAATTTTCATGGGTCCCCAACACAAAATTTTACTGAAGCTGACTTTAACTATAGGTGAATTTGTGACGAAAAAAGTATGCAAAAATAAGATTTATAGATATTTTTCATATAATATATTTATTTTATTTTATTTCATCCATACCAGTGGCGCGTAGGGCACCATATCGTGGAAGGTTTTTCTTGTTTTTTAATTATTCCTTTTCTTGACGACAGTTGTGACCAAGATTTGCTGCGTCTTACGCCTTATCTCTTCATTCCTCACAAAGTCAAACCACCGCACGCCTAAGATTCTCCGCAAACACCTATTCTCAAAGCTGCTGCTCTGGGCCCTTGTAAGGTGCCATGTTCCACAGCCGTATAAGAGAACAGGAGCAATGCAGGCATTGTATAGGCGGCATTTGGTCTTTACCGAGTATAAATCCGATCTCCAGACAGCCTCCATACTGTTAAATGCGGACCCTGCGAGTCCTAATCGCACTCCCAGTTCCTTTTGAAGGCTGCCATTTTCAGTCGCGTACACTCCCAAGTACTTGAAACTCTCGACCCTTTCGATGCGCTGGTTACTCAAGGGTTGTTGGGCATCTAGGCATAAGCTGTTGCACAACACATGGGTTTTTGCAACATTTATTGTAAGCCCCATGTGCGTAGAGTACCAATTTATTTATTTTTATTTACAAAACTTAAATCTAATTAAAGTAAACATTCGTGTGTTTTTTTTTTAATTTTGGTCTTGAAAGTTTTATTAACTCAAAACATTTTGAAACCTGATGCGAATAGTTGAACATCTATAAAACATAAACAAAATATCTTTGTTTAAAATCACTGTATGTGAAATAGAGAATCACAAATTTGGTTCTTCCAGTATCGAATACAAATAAAACACTTTTAGGGTTTGAAAGGTTATATGGTGATACGTGACATGACATGGCTTTAAAGATTTACCGTGTTTTGAAATTATTAATTGTTTAAATTATTTAACTACTATTTTAGATTGGAGTCAAAATTTGCTTAGTAATTTTACTTTCTTATGATGCTATATAGTGAAGGTAAAGTCGGAGATAAAATATAAAAAATATCCATTTTATATTTTTAAAAAGTACCATGATCTATCAACTTCTCCCATAGAGCAAGATAGATTATTTTAAATATCCTTATAAGCAAAAAACGCTCTAAGAGTGTCAGAAATGAAGACTTCAAGGAGTTTATCTGCAAGAGTCTACGAGATAGAATAAGGAACATCAGGATCAGAGAAATATGCGAGATCGAAGATGTCGTTAGGTGGGGAAGGCAACGAAAAAGACAATGGTATGTGCATGTGCATGTGTATATGTCCCGGACAGACCACCAAAGAGATGGATTGACAGCTGGGAATCAACATCGCAGGAGGCTAATCCATTTTTAAAATGGGCACAAGGGCTACACCAAGAAGAAGATGAAATTAATAAGCATATAAGGAAAACATAAATCGGTTCAATTCTAATCATCTAACGAATTGTGTCGGGTTGTGGTCCCGTGGTTAGTGTCGCAGACTCTTAAGTCAGAGTTTCTCGGTTCGAATCCACTCTACCACAATTTGATACCTATTTCTAATAATGAGCCGCTTAGGCTCACAGAAAGAGTATGAAATTGAAATATTTGTGTAAATAATAAAACACAAATATTTATATTTTTTTAAGCATATGGCAATTTTTTTAAATGTACTTAAAATATGTCGTTTCGATTTTTTTTTAATAAGTCCGTTTTGAAAACGAGCCCTTAAATATCGACTCCAGAAACACTTTGAATTAATACTGAGTATTTTGTAATATCTTAAAATACCCTTAACAACCGTTCCAAGCTTATTTTTAAGTGGTATTAACTACAAACTTTTAAATCTCTACGAAACTTTGTTACGTTGTTTTGTGTAATTTTGCAAAAACTTCCAAGTTTCAAATTCCCCGTAAGATTATCATTAAGGAAAGTGTTGCGCAAAATTTGATTAAAAATTAATCAAATGGTTCTTGGATAGGACAATAAGTATAAGATGACATTCTGAATAATTGACTCGACCCACACTGTCTAACTTACCACCACGCTCCTTCCCCATAGGGGTAAGCAGACAGAACAGAACCCTATGGGATTGGTATTTGCATACATTTTAAATATATCCCATATCCCTTTATAGATGAACTCATGAGGTGGAATCATTTTTACGTTATATTTATTTAAATTTATCGTAATTACTGCGATGGTACGGATGACACTTTTGACATGTTTCTGTTGTATCGCTCCCAAAAGACACTATGAAAACGTAGTATTCTTTTACATATTCATGCTACCAATTACAGCCAAAGTTAACAAACGCATATTTCATTATAAGAAATAGAAAATAGAACATAAAACAAGGAAAATAGAACATAAAACATAAAACACAGAAAATAAAATATGAAACATTGAATATAATAATGTGGAGCTTGTCAATAAAAACTGTAAAAATGCTCTAAATATGAGTTTACACGTGATCTTAATCTCCGGACCTCAAAGCACAGTAGCTGAGCGTTCTGACAATTATACTACAGAGGTGGACATAATATATACACATACACACATATGTGTATATATATATATATATATATATATATATATATATATATATATATATATATATATATATATATATATATATATATATATATATATATATATATATATATATATATATATATATATATGTATATATATAAATATATATATATATATATATATATATATATATATATATATATATATATATATATATATATATATATATATATATATATATATATATATATATATATATATATATATATATATATATATATATATATATATATATATATATATATATATATATATATATATATAAATATACGTGTATATACATATATGAAACATTAAGTAACAGAAATGATTTTTTCTTCTTAAAAATACCAATGAGATCAGTAGTAACGTAATATGACAATAAACGCCAAAAAAACGCAGTAAAATTCCGCGCGATTCACATAGTAAAAACAACTGCCGATAAATTAACCTTTTTCATTGTAAACAATACTCGATGCCCAAGTATAGCGATTTATGGCTTCTTCAGAATCCAACCATGTCAAGGAATTGCGCTTAATTTCTTTTTTAGTATTTTTGTAATGACGCGTTCATGTCAGAATTACACCATATTTAGCGATGTGAGAGTTTTTGAAAATTTGAAGTGCCATGTCGGCATTTTGCTAATTGCGCGAATTCGGTTTTTCACGAATTCCTTACTACAAGAGAAGACTGCCGACTTCGATGATTATTTTTTTGCCTCGACCTTCATTACAAATCGTATTTTATTTTTATTTTTAATTTTACGATACATGAATTGATATATAATTCGACAGTTCAGTAGTCATTAATTGAATTATTTATTATATTTAATTCTAAGAGTATCGTGGTTTCTTCGTATATCCGAAATATGGGATACGATTTGACCCATTTTTTTCAGCATTTTATGATGCTTTTATCCGTGCATTTTATCTATAAAGCCTTCACTTAGTCTGCCAATCTAGTAGAATACTACCATACTTACTTCAGCCTTCTTCTTGTGTCCAGTATTGAACAAAGGCCTCCCTCTAGGACTTCCACAATTCTCTGTTGAACGCGACTCTCTTCCAGTGCACGCCACTTTCTAAATATCATCGGACCATCTCGTCTGAAGCCTACCCATGCTTATGCGTCCTGTTCTAGGCCTCCAGTCAAGCACCTTCTTCGTCCATCTATCATCAAACAAACGTGTCACATGACCTGCCCACTTCCTATATGTTCCGTGATTCTTTCAGCCACAGCTGTTACCTTGGTATTTTTCCTTATCTAAAAATTAGTTTTTCGGTCTTTAAGTGACATGTTTGATATCCTTCTCTCCATTGCTCTTTGTGTTACCTACCCGTATATTATATATGATTCGTTTTGTTATGGTAAATGATTCGAAATATGCTGGTAATCGAACCTAGAACCTCCAGAATGAAGGCAAACAAGCTCACCACTTCACTACAAAAGCGGGTAGTACAAGTGTCAATACGCAAAGAAAAATAAAATCATCACAGTTAAAAAATAGGTTTAATAAGCAATTAATTACTGTAGTATTTTGATTGATTATTTTTCTTCGTGCCTATCTGATATCACAACAGAAGTTAATGAAATGAGAATTAAAGATTAATAGATCTGACGGCTCGTCATTGGCTGATTTAAGTGATCACATTTTTTTTTTTGTAACTTTTACCATTCTTTCAAAAATTGATATCCCTACTACTAAAAATTATAAATGCAAATATAAAAACATACTTCAAATATCATACATATGGTAAATATGTAGGAAGTATTTTTTTTATGCTAAGTTTACTTAAAAATCAAAGTGTTTAACCAAACCTCTGTTTGATAACTCCATAACTGTATTTTAAGTAATTTTTCTTCTCTAAAACTTCGAATGGGAACGCTTCGCTTATTTACATATTGACTCGCTTTGCATTTGCTGAAAAACGGTAGTAATCTTTTTAAAAAAAACTTTGTTTGCTTTGAACTAAGTGAAATCTAAATCCGCTAAGTAGGTATCTCGTTTAACTTGAGCACTCTTGCAAACAAAACTAAGAAAAATAAGCTTCAAGAACCGTTTTTACGTTTAAATATTAATATTTCTTTTTTTTCATTGCTTTCAAAAAAGCAGTGAAGTTTTATTGATGAAGTAATTGTAGAGAATACCAGTAGGAGCTTTCAATGGTGTATAATGGGTCCAAGGAAAGTGACTTGCTGATGAACTTGCAGCAAATCCAAAGTTATGGTATTTTTAATTATTCTTTTTGAATATTGAAAGCATTAACTTTGTAGGTCATATTATTGTATTATTTTGAGAAATAAAAAGACTTTGTTTTTTTATACATTCACATTTTTTATTAACACCAACTAGTATTGGTTAGTTGCCGAAACTACAGTGAATCTACAGTTATTTTACATCTAGTTATGTTTTTTTGTAAATAGAAATCAGTGGTTATATAAATATGAAGATAAATAAAATAAATATGTATGGCATAAATATGTATAAAGTAAAATAAATATGAACATAAATAAAATAAATTAAAATAAATATAAATAAATATCCCTCTCTACTCCCTGATATTATGTGAAGGAGACGTGTATTTACCAGTGCTTACTATTCATTATTTTATTTATATTTTATGTTTAAGACTCTTTTTTCCTCTATTAGTGTATTTTTATATTAGATACCGTATAAACTTATGTATTTTGTTAAAGGCTTTAGCCGTTTAATAAAAAAATAAAAAAATAACTAAAATAAAATATAATTAAATCGGAGGTTAAACAAATATGAACGGACAGTAGTTGGTTGTTACTAAAAATGTGAGTGGATCAAAAAACATGGTTTTTTTATTCCCAAAATTTATGGTTTTTAAAAGAGATCTATGTATGTAGATCTGGATGTAAAATAATACTTTGTAATTCGGAAAAATTTTGGAACAAATAGATGATTTCGTATATTAAGGAAGTATATTTTCTAGTGATGAAAAGATTGATATAGATATCGCAAAGATAGAGAAAAAAGGAAAGTCAATTCTGGGAAAAAAATGAATGGTGCACTAAAATCATTTACAGTAAATAAAATCCTTTCTAAGAGTTTGGGGTCCAATCTTGTTGCTCAAAGAAATTAGCATTTTTAAATTGGATGAGAGTAGAATATATGTGTCGCCTACTTTCAAAATTCGCCAGATCCGTGTAAGTCGATTTTACAAAAAAATGCAAATTTTCAGGGTAACATTTATATTTCAAAGATTTGTCTATCATTAGATATAATATTATGAAATATAGAATTTTCCCATTTTTTGGATTTTTTTCAGTATTTAAAAAAAACCGATAATGACGTCATCTTAATGTTTTACTTATCCCCGCTCTCTGATTGGCCGATACGGGTCAGAAGGCAAGTTTCAAGAATATAGCGGTGTTTGAAATACAACGCTGTTTTTAAGTATTTTTCAGCACAGTTTTCAAGTATTTAATATTTTAAACAATAAACCCAAAATTGGCATTCCGATAGAGTATTATTTTTTAATATTTTTAAATTTAATGCAGTCGAAATGCGATCCCTCAGACGAATGTGTGGCAAAACGATGTTTGATAGATGTTCGAATGATGAAATAAGGAAAAAATGTAAGGCTGAGATAAGCATTATCGATAAAATTAAGAAAGGTGTGTTGAGATGGTTTGGACATGTGGAGCGTATGAGTGAAGAAAGAACGGTTAAACAAATTTATGGAGCGAATGTAGTTGGAAAAAGAAGCAGAGGACGACCGAGGAAAACTTGGCACAATCAGGTATGTCAAATACTTGAAAGTGGCCGGGTCAGGAGTCGTAATAATCGTCGGGTATGTATGAGGAGATGCATGAATGTAGAAGAGGCAAAGAATGTTTGCAAAGACAGAGTGGTGTGGCGTTCGATTCTCTCTGCCTACCCCTGCGGGGAAGCGGCGTGATGGTTAGTTAGTTAGTTAGTTAGAATTTTGAAAGTAGACGACACATATGTAGATGGTGAGGACTGGTCTTATATGTTTTTTTTCTTGGTACAAGGTCAAGTGTTTTTGTATTAATGATTTTTTTTTAATTTTCAGGAATCACAATGTGACGTTTGTGAGTCCTTTTCCCGCCGACTTCCTTCTCCCAGGGTTGGAAGAGATAACTCCAGCTGGTTTGGTGTTCTACGTCAGGAATTATACCAACTGGGATCTGGTCGGCGCGAGGCTCAAGGGAGAGGAACCTGTATCACCACAGGAAATTCTAAGATATCCTTACGAGGTATGTTTTCCTTTTGTTTTAGATTTTTTTACTACGTTCTTAAGTTATTCTGAGACAGTTTTAAAACGCATTTCAATGGCCTATTATACTAAAGTAACAACTCCAATTGATTGAATTTTGCGAAACTTTCTAAAAAAAAGAATGAATATCAAGTACATATTTGTATACGAAAAATCTGGCTAAAATTTTGTTGCAAACGATGTTTTTTATTCTTCCATATATTTAGGAAAATACTATAAAGAATACAATTCCTTTTTTTTAAAGTTAAATTTAGTAAATACTACTATGTATTTCTTAAAATCTATTACAAAGATAAGGAATAAGGAAGTCTGGGGATCTATTCGTGTCGGTTTGTGGTCCCGTGGTTAGTGTCGAAGTTAGATTTTCTTGGTTCGAACTCACTCTACCACAATTTGATACCTATTTCGAATAATGAGTCGCTTAAGCTCACATAATTAGCACGAAATTAAAATATTTGTGTAAATAATAAAAAACACAAATATTTATCTTTTTTTTAAATATTTACTTTTATTGAAATATCAATGTAAGTGAAGACAAACCCAGAATTTGTGAACGAAGATTTGGACACACAAAACGTTGTAATATAGGAGTCTTGATACATAATAATAATAAAAATAATAAAACCCTTATCCGCACCCCAGTGGTGCATAGGGCACTGTGTCTTATAAACGCAGTGTTATCATGATCGTTTTACTTATGAAGGAAAGGTGATCAGCCCTCCGCTTCAGGTACCAGTCCATGGTAATATTGAATAAATATTACAGTGAAAAAATCACTTATATTTTTTTTTCCCCCCTTGGGAATCGAACCCGGGACCTCCAGAACGGTAGCCGAGCGTGCTGACCATTACACTACGGAGGCGGACAAATCTTGATACATAGTCTATTAAATAACTTAACAGTTAGTTTAAACGTAATTTGGCATTTAATGACAGTCATAATACCGTAATTTTCTAATTTAACAAGGAAGGCTCACATTTGGATAATGGATTAGGACATCTAGGAATTTCATTCGCCCGAGGGAAACATTGTACGTCAAAGTTAAGGGAGAATATGATAAACCCTCATATTAATTTATGTATGTGACGTTATCCAGTGGCGAGCACAGAGTTTTTAATCAGGGTAGACAGTAGAAAATACAATTTCGTTTAAACATTAATTTCTGAAAAAACAACTTTCCATAGTCATGCTCAATGCTCTCTCCACATTCCCAGGTCCGGTATGGAAATTCTTGCTTTTCATTCGGATCCATCCATAAAAAAAAACTTTCCATTGATAAAATCTTAAATCTTCATTTAATTAATTAATCATGCAATAATGATTAATCATGCAAAGTTTTCGTAGTCAAATATTAAAAAAAAATATTACTAATACTTTCAAAGTTCCTATCACTGTCAGCGGGGCATGTAAGTTAATACTAACTAGTGTGTACAATCCACCACCATGATCTTATAGCCAGGGCGATAGCGGCAGGAAAGTCAGTAACCCGACTAGGGGACCCTAGCCCCATTAGGAAATCACCCGCACCGACAAGTCAACGTCTCCTCTATGTGGTTGGTACCACCAAACCCAAAGTCTTAAGGAGGAATACCTAACAGCCTCAGCTACAAAAGCGGCCCCACCAAGTATTTTTCAAACCAACTTATAGATCAACTAGTGGATTTTGGTCAACACACACACAAAATTTATCAAAAAATCACAATAAAAACGCACTTTTTATTGATTTATTTTTTTAATCAAATTCCTTGTAATGAATAGTTTATAGTGTGATAGTGATGTGTTTTCCATGTTTGTTCCCACTTTTATAGGGTAGGCACTGTTTATGCGTCTACACCGAACGCACGTTGCTGGCGTAATCCACCAAATCCCCATGGTACTGGCCATAATTTTATTAAGGCTTATTTCTTATATTTCAGCGGGTCTTCTTAATAAGACTTCTGAAAATTGATTTTCAGAAGTCTTATTAAGAAGATACATATTAAGAACTTGTATAATTTGGTTAAAATCTGTATAATAAAATAACAACTTATTTATATTTTGCTTTTTTCACTCTTATTTTATTTGACCAATGACCAAGTTTCGTCGTCATTGACATCATATCATTGGTCTTAAAAAAGCTTTTTAGTTGTTATTATTGCGTTGTATAAACTACAGTTGTGAGATTATTGGTGTAATAATGAATAATTTTGAGAACTTTAGATATTCTCATCAGCAGGTGATCAAAATACAAACTGATTTGTATTTTTGAACACTTTGTATTTTCACTTGTCATTTAAAGTTCTCAAAACAAGTCATACTTTCATAAATAAACTCAAAAAATGGTCTTATACAGGTGTTATATATTTTTTAAATATTTAAGTCGTCGTGTTATTTTTAAAAAAATAATTCCAAATCAATAAATAAAAAATGTATAAAATGATTTTTTTACCACATTTATTTTCGGTAATTTTTCCCAATCAATTTCGACTGTAAAAATTGATTGGCACCAAAAAACATTCAAGAAAAAATGACAAGTTTCATAGCAAAACCTAAATAGTGTTTAATATAAATTTCACTTGGTAAATACCACTATTTCTTAAAATCTATTGTGACTCGAGTTTCGGTGCATTCCACATCTTTTTCCAATGCCGTATGAAATACTCGTAAATGTCATTCGCGTCACAATAATTTTTAAGAAATAGTGGTGTTTACCAAGTAAAATTTAAAGTTCTTAAATTACTTAAATTACTTGGTACTTAAATGGTTTATTTATATTTTCAGGCATGCGACGCTTTTTTAGATGACCACGAAACTCGAGACCTGATCCGATCGAGAAAAAAGTATGATCTCTTCATTCTCGACGGAGCATTTCCTGAATGCGCCCTTGGACTAGTAGACCACTTCAAAGCTCCGTTCATATACATAAACACCGTCGGCTTCTACACTGGTTCCATCTCCAACTCAGGCTCCCCTGCTCCATACGCTGTGACACCATTCTTCACCAGACCCTTCATCGACGCCATGGGGTTGTTTGACAGAGTCATAAACGCGGGCTGGCACATGATAGCCACCGTGATGCATAGCGTCATGGTCAACGTATTCCTTCAAGACGTTTTGAAGAAACACTTTGGGCCCAAAGTCCCTCACGTGTACGAACTGGGGAAGAACGTTAGCTTCATTCTGCAGAATGGACACTACACCGTGACTTACCCCAGGCCCTATCTGCCCAATGTGGCTGAAATTGCTTGCATCCATTGCAAGGCGGCTAAGCCATTGAATAAGTTAAGTACCTAATTATTTCTTCTTCACGATAAAAATAAAACAGGACATTAGTACCATAAACCAAGCTTTGTCACAAAATGCCAAACCGTCTTCTAGTGGAACGGAAGGCCTGTTGACTACAGTCAACAGTCTGGCTTATCCTGAGGAGTTAAACGTGATTTTCTCCCAGCAATGAGCAAACCTAAGAAGTTCCAGATTAGCTTTCACTAGATTATCCACCTCTATGTTATGATACCACCTCTCGTGAGAGTTTCATTATGATCTAACAAGTATCTAATGCCGGATACGTGTTAATTCATAAGGAACTCTTTACCCATAGTATTGACACAGCGTTTTCTTGACTCTCATTACTTAAGTTAAGGCAAGGTAAACAGTTCTACGCTCTTGGTACCAGCTCAGGGTAGGATTAAACAAATAATAAATATATGGATTTAATAAATATTTGGGAAAAATCACAAATATTTTTTTTCACCCATCGTCCCTGGAAATCGAACCCGAAGTTTTCTATATGGTAGATAAACGTGCTTAACATTACACTATGGAGGTGAACTTATTAATAATAAGTCCACTTCCATGTAATTATAATGAGTAATTATATTTACGCATTTTAAATTTTACTAAGTGAACACCACTATCTCTTGAAATCTATTGTGACACATGTTTCGATGCATTCAGCATCATTATCAAACACCGCATATAAAGCTAAGTCTACATTTCAGAGTGGGGTCCTTGGGACTTTAAAGGATGAAGAGAGGTATAGATATAAAAAATAGTGGTATTTACTATAAGTGAAATTTAATTTAAACAAGGAAAATAATGTAACTTTTTTTAGCAAAAGTAAGACGATTTCTAAAATGTCTTTTAAGGTAAAAAAAACGGAATAAGAAATCCATAATTTTGTTTAATAGTTCCCTTTCAATTTCCAGGAGTTAGAAGACTTTATCAACCAAGGAGGAGAGAACGGCTTCATCTTCGTGTCGATGGGTTCCTCTGTGAAGGCATCCAACATGCCTGAGGAGTTAAGGAAACTCCTGGTCAGGACGTTCAGCAGACTTCCACACCAGATTCTGTGGAAGTGGGAGGACGACGCGAGGGTGATGGCTGATCTTCCACACAACGTGAAGCTGAGTCGATGGCTTCCACAGCAAGATTTATTAGGTAACATAATACCAATTTCAACATTAGGGAAGACAGTAGAGAATATAATCATATATCTAAATATAATAGTTTTAAAATACCCAAACGTAACTTAAAACAGCTGCCTTTTAAAAATTGAAAAAGACACAAACACTCTAAAAAAGAAACTTTACAAATATATACAGACTATATTAAAGAAAAGTAAACAAGATAATTCCCTCGTACGGCATAAATATACATAAGTATATCACTCACTCTTTTCAAGAAAGTCATAAATCAAAAAACTTGATTTTTTAGGAGAACATTTTTAAAGTTTAAAAATATAATACAATGTGTTAAAAATAAATATCAAGCCATTTTTTGAACTTTTTACAGTGCAACAGATTTTTTTAAGTAAACCTGTAGGTTTTTTCTCCATTAAATACTACCTTTTCTTTTAAAAAAAAATTAAATACTACCTTTTCTGCAAAATGCAAAAATAACACTTTCTGCCCTGTAGCGGGTAAATATTGAGTTAAAAATGTGCCTCTTTTGCTGGGATATAGTACATTTTCTGGGCATTCCGAAAACATGCACAACAGAAAATTGTCGATTTTAGATTTATGACGTTCTTGAAAGGAGTGAGCGATATGTGTTCCTTTGAAATATTTTTTTTGTTCCACATGTCCAAACCATCTTAACACACCTTTCTTAATTTTATCGATAATCTTATATCAATCAGCCTTGCATTCTTTCCTTACTTCACCATTCGAACATCTATCATATGTACATCGTTTTGCCGCACATTCGTCTGAGGGATCGTATTGTTTCCTTGTTAAGTTTTAAAAATATAACCATGTATGACTCAATTTATTTAAAACCAATGGAAACCCCTCGGGGATCGTAAAAAAACAAATAATTGATTACAAAAACGATTGTGATGTAATAAATGCTTTATAATTAAAACTGAATAAACAACCAAACTACCGGATTTAAAACTTGCAACCTGATAAATATGTTGCCTACTTTCAAAATCCGCCAGATCCAATTGTATAAGATTTTTAAATAAATACTCTATCGGAATACCAATTGTGGATTTTATTGTTAAAAATATTTGTAAACTTGAAAACCCTGCTAAAATACTTAAAAACAGCGTTGTATTTCAAATTCCGCTACATTCATGAAACTTGCCTTCTGACCCATATCGACCAATCACAGAGGGGGGGTAGGTCAAAAATTAAGATGACGTCATTATTGGTTTCTGCCTCGTGTTTATTTTAAAATACTTTTTAAAAAAATCTCTATTTCAAAATATTTTTCATAAAGATAGACAAGTCTTTGAAACATAAATGTTACCCGGAGAATTTTGCATTTTTTGTAAAATCGACTTACATGGATCTGGCGGATTTTGAAATTAGAGGACACAAATCAGTAAATACATATTCAACTTTAATTCAAATGTTTTATTTTATCTGTCAGTGTATATAGGCTTTCACTTAATTATATTAGCATTATTAATGGTCAGCTACCCTGAAAATAATTGAAATTAATAAATAAATAAAAATATTTGTAACGGTTCTTGAGCAGAATTTACGATTCAGGTCTGATGGTAATAGTAAATATTTACGCAATGTATACTACAGTTCTAGGCCAAATTAGTTTCAATTTGGGCAGTTTTATTATTTTTAATTTTATAATCTGTATTGATGTGATGTGATAGCTAAAAACTATATGAAAAATAAATGAATTAAAAAGCAAATTATGAAATCTTGGGATGAACAAGTATTTCAAATATTTGCGACCCTCAATCTTCCCATCCTACAACTGGTCATAAAAGGAATGATTGAAGATAAAAATACATATAAGTAAAACATGAGTCGATGTATGAAAGATGTTCGAATAGTGAAATAAGGAATGAATGCAAAGCTGAGATAAGCATTATCAAAAAAAGTAAGAAGGTGCGTTGTGATGGTTTGGACATGTGAAACGAATGAGTGAGGAAAGAACGGCAAACCAAAATTTATGAGGCGAGTGTAGTTGGAAAAAGGAGCAGAGGAAGACCGAGAAAAGCTTGTCACGATCAGGTATGCCAAATACTTAAAAGCAGTCAGGTTAGGAGTCGAAATAATCGGCGGGTATGTATGAGGAGACGCATGAACGTGGAAGAGACGAAGAATGTATGCAAAGACAGAGTGCTGTGGTGTTCTATTCTCTCTGCCTACCCCTACAGGGAAGCGGTGTGACGGTCAGTTAGTTAGTTAGTTAGTTAATTAGTTAAAACATAAATCGATTCGGCTTTGTTCGACAGATGTATGCAGGGTACTTGTATAAGTAATACCATAACGTCTGTAAGCATTGCAGGCATGAATGAAGCCCAATAGTATTACTGAGTCGCTATTGATTTCACAAGCACTTCAGAGTTTACTATTATTAGTTCCCGGAATGGCTTCATGTTTTACCATTGAATGCATTAGCAACAATGCGTTGAACCATTAGATTCCATTGTTAAACAAACAAAAAAGGTTTTAATGAGCAACATTTTTTCTGAAAACGATAAAGGACCTAGGAAAATTAGCCTAAATCTTCCTTTCGTCATCGAAACAACAAATCGAATAAAATACTTTAAAAAAATAGTTAAAAATAACAATTAATTATAAATTACTAAGCATGTTTTTATATACAACATTTTGAGTGTGTCCAAATACTTTTTCACAAAATCTGGATTATCTCCAATTACAGGAGTTATTTTCATATTATTTTTTGACATCCAGATTTTATGAACAAGTATTTGGACACACTCAAAATGTTGTAAATAAATTATCTGGTCAAATTATAAGCTTAAATAATAAAAATTAAAATGATATTTTCTGGCGTTTCTCATGTGTGTGATTATAATCCAGGATCCGGACCTCACATACTAATAAAAGAGTTTCTGCTTAGTAAAAAGCTTCTTTTAATCTCACCAATAGAAGTCTATAGTGAAGTTATAGTGTTTCAAGAACAATGTTTCAGAATTGGTTCATATGTATATAGAAGTTCCAAGAATTTTAGTAGTGTGGTTGTCAATAATGGGTAGAATTGGTGAATGTTGTACGTGTGTAAAGTGATCACTTAAACCAGCCTGTGACGGTTGTCAGCCCCATAAATGCCCTGAATTCCATATTCTTCTTCATCTTTGATGAGATGTCAAAAAATAATATTTTTATATTTTTAACTACTTTTACTACTACCATCACGCCGTTTCTCCACAGGGGTAGGCAGAGAGGATGGAACACCACACTCTTCTGCCCTGACATACTCGCCTCCTTCACATCCAAATATCTATGCCCTCCGATTACGCAGACTTTTGACACCGTTAGATTTTAGGTTCTGATTGATTTGATCATGCCAAGTCTTTTTCGGTCGTCCTCGTTCTGTTGACAAAAAATAAAAATTGCAAAGAAGATTAAAAAAGTGTAATATTCTATAATATGTTAGCTATATATCTTACTATGTATGTCTTACATTCCAGGCCACAGAAAAATCCGAGCATTTGTGACGCACGGAGGTCTGCTCAGCATGTTTGAGACCGTCTACCACGGAGTTCCAGTGGTCACAATGCCAGTTTTCTGCGACCACGAATCCAACGCTGCTAAAGCAGAATTAGACGGATACGCGCTGAAGCTGGACCTCCAAGGTCTAACCTCGGACAATCTCTTCAAAGCCATCAACAAAGTAATCCACGATACGAAATACAAAGAAGAAGTTAAAAGAAGACAGTTCCTGCTGAAGGATCAAAAGGAAACACCTTTGGAAAGAGCGATCTATTGGACAGAGTATGTCATTCGACATAAAGGAGCTTATCACCTGCTATCACCATCGCGAGATATGAAATTTTTCCAGTATTATTCTTTAGATACTATCGCCATTATATTTGGAGCCTTTTTGTTCTTGCTTTCACTCATAGTCTGGTTAGTAAAGAGCTCTTTCAGATACCTTTTGGACCATTATACGATACCTAAAAAGGTCAAAGGTGATTGATTTACAAATATCATATCATAAGTGTCGGATAATATTCGTTTAAGCAAGAGTTGATGGGTACTGGTTAATCATGTATAGTCATTAAGACAAGGTAATATTGTAGTTACGTACGAAGACTGTTGGAGATTATAGGAATAAAATAAGATTGCCACAATAGTTGGCCTAGACTTGTAATCGGCGGTCTTTCGTAAGAACTCTTTTGGGTATATGAAGAGTTTATTTGATAAAATGCACGTACCTGGAATGAACTGAGGAGAATTATAATTAATTACCTGAAGTTTATTTTTTATTAAGTTATGTCCATTTTATAAGTTCGTAGTTGATAGATTTTTATTCCGTCGTGAGCTTTTGGAAGGCTTTTGTTTTATTTATTTTTTATTCCAAATTAAATTAAAACCAAATTAAATTAAACATTCCATAAAATTCAATGTATCAATTATTTTCAAATTTAGACTAAGCTTCAAGATACGGTATTTGAAAATGATGCAGAATGCATCGAAACGCGTGTCACAATGAATTTTAAGGAATAAGAGTATTTACCAACTTAACTTAAATTTAAAATAAATAAAACTTACTTTAAAGAAGTCGTTACTTAACTTGGCTTTTTAATTCGATCGTTTAAATCAAATCACTCCAATCAGTGCGAAAATTTGGTTGCTATTGCGGATTTTCTGCTTCATTTATATTTTATTATTTTACACCAAAAAATTAATCTGGAAATATACATAAACTGAGAGAAAGTAATGGAAATGAGTAAAGTATTGGGTATCCGAAAATGTAATACTCATAAAAACTTGGTGAATCTCGTACTAGTGATTTAAAAACTACATCTACTTATGGGTCACATCTATAATTCTTGTAGAATCTTATATAGCTTTATGGTACACATAAATTTTAAAAGTAGAATTGTAGACCTGTAGAGATCTCCAGATGACAAATCTCTCATTTTGTACGGTCTACTGTATTCGTGAAAAAAAAATTGTATCATTTTTCATACTTGTATACAATGCAGTATATTTTGATAACAGGTAATCGGTTTTTTTCATTATTCTAAATAACGTCTCAGCGAGTAAACGAGTATGTTTTTCCATTTAACTAAGCACACGACGAAGGACATTACTGTTATCGCATGATACCATTATTAAAGAGTACGAAATTAACAATAGCATCTAGGCTAATTCAATCGGAGTTGCATCCCCTTACTCGTATTACCTTGTGTAAGTTGGATATGCTACTCCTAGTGTTTAAGCATCTCTTAAGATAAGATTTTATGAGTGTGTGGGTATGTGTGTGTGTGTGTGTGTGTGTGTGTGTGTGTGTGTGTGTGTGTGTGTGTGTGTGTGTGTGTGTGTTAAAAATGTATTCCTTTATTTTTTTAATTTGTAAAGTTTTCCGCCGAGAAAAACAGCGCGACACTGAAAAACCAAAATGGCTACGTTGCGTCGGTTTTGAGAAAGACTTACATAAATAACTTGAAATGTCATTTCTTTGTTTTTATAAAGTATTTTGGAGTCTATTATTTAACACATTTTTTTATGTAAGCTTGTAGCATGTAACTTGAGGATTATAGTGAAACTGAATATAAATGCGTGACAAAATTTCTGAACACGTGGATTACGAAGAGATATTGAAGAACGATGTAATTTTTTTAAATGAATTTGTCCGGGTACCTACCATATCTTAATTTTTCTTACCGTTTAAAAGACTAAACATGAAACCTATATATTATGTATATAAAACATAGGTATCTTATAAATATATATTTATAATCATTTTATTATAATAAGAATCAATTACTTTTTAAAAATAATTTAAAGAAGTTTTCCTAAATAATAAGTTTGATAAAATGTAGATATCTACAAAGAATACAATTCAATTTTATTAATTAAAATTAAGGTATTTATAAGAATTATGTGTAATAAATAAGAAAACGTTTTAAGATTATTATTTTTTTAATAAATAATTTAATTTTTATTATTGCTATTGTACATATTTAAAAATCTAGAATATTTTTTTTAAGTTGAGAAATTTCATGAATTCATTTCAGACATTTAATGTATCAAATAAAACAATCATGTACACGATAAAAAAAAATGTTTAAGAATAAATAAGTTATCAAATTATGGATGTCTTAGTCTCTTCTTTTTTTAATTTCAAATTTACAAAATAATTATTTTTATTTTCATTAATTCAATCACTGAATGAACCTATCAACTTTACCTTGAAAAATTGAGTACAGACTGCATTTTCTGACCTAAACACCTAAATTGTAGAATTTAGGCGCTAATTGATTTCTATTAAGTAACTTCTAAAAAAATATCCTATTACATATATATAGTTTCAAACAAACATTTAGGTACTCAATATGAGGGTGCCAGATCCAAATTATGTGAAAATAGATTTTTGAAGCAACAAAATATATTTTTTTAATTTTACATACATCGCTTACTCCTTTCAACAACGTTATACATCGAAAAAAAACGATTTTTCTTGAGATCGTTTATAGAGTTTAAGAATATGATAAATGTATTCAAAATAAATATCAAATCACTTAATGAACTTTTTACTGTGCAACAGATCTTTTAAGGTAAAACCCGAAGGTTTTTTCCTCCATTTGAAAAATATTTAGCATATTTAAAAAAATAATTTAACAATACATTTTCTTCAAAATGCAAAAAAAACACTTTCTGCCCTGTAGCGGGTAAATATTAAGTTAAAAATATGCCGTTTTGCTGGGATATAGTACATTTTCTGGGCATTTCGAAAACATGCACTGCTGAAAAACGATTTTTGACATATGAAGTTGTTGAAAGGAGTGAGCGACATATTTTCATATATTTAAACAAGCAGGCTAAACATCCCAACTCTCTTTACATGGAGAATTCTAAATTTGTATACTAACGCCACACATCGCTAGATATTAATGTAAATACGTACATAAAATATTTCATCATGTTTAATTTAAATATACACCATCAATACGTTAATTTGTAAAATTGTTAATGTCTTATAATTAATGAAAATCTAATAAAAAGATATATTTTTCTTATTTGTATTTTTTCTTAATATTTTTCATTAACAGCCATCTGCCTCAATGTGAATAAAACCTTACATTAGATGAACGCAGTGTTATCTTAAATGTATGAATGTAATTAATAATATTTTCTCCCATTAAAAAATTGTGTTTAAACAACACACGTTTTATTATTTTATATTCGGGTAACTAAAACTACTGTGACCTGTAAATTAGTCTTCAGAATGCCATGAAATTTTGACACTTTTCGTTTAAAAGTTAGTAGGTACTATGCAGAATGAATGGGTTTGTAAACAGTGTTACCATATTGTATCAGATCGGAGATTAATTGAGTGATGTGTTCAATTGGACTTTGTTATGCAAAAAGCATCCAACCCACAATTTGCAGAATTTTACATTTTGATAAATGCTACTTCATCAAAAGTAAGCTTTAAATTTGTTGAAGACACGCAACGCAAAAGATTAACATAAAAGATCTTTTTTGGAGTATAATCCACAACCGATAAATCCACGAAAATAATAAGTTACAAACATCCATAAGGGACAGCTTTCAGAATTTTTCGCTTTTAAATTATTTACACACATGAAAATATTGCAAAATAAAATCCACGTAGTTTGGATGTGTTCGACTTTAAACTAGAAGGAAAAAAAACATTTTGAATGTATCCAAGATGAAACTATCCAAGATGGTTGGATGTGTTCATTCTATATATTTTTTTTAATTTTGTTGAAACCATCCAACTAATGAAATACTGAACTGTGACCTTATATTGACTAAATAATGAAAATTTAGAATATGACATGAATATGTTATCAATGTTTCTTTATGGTAATATTAAAACAAACCTAACTTCTATCAATTAACATGGTGATGTAATTTTTTTTTTTATTCTGAAAACATCCAAATATCTTAGCTTGCAAATTTGTGGATTGGGTGGTTTATGCATAACATGGCCCAATTCACATTTGTGTTTAAGTGATCTCTCGGTTAATCTCAGTCACTCATCTGCCATGTGACTCGAAAGCAAATATGTCGGTATTTAAATAAGTAATTAAATATAAAAGTTCCGCACGCGAAATTTAAGCGATTGTGATTTTAGTGTAGAAATTTTATTAAATTTTGTAATAAAAAAAAAAAAAACCTTTCAAAATTGTAATGGAACAGTTTTACCAACCTACACTTTCTTTGACCTCTTCAGACCTAAGAAAATATTCGCAGCTTTTCGCCTTAAATTTGTCTGTTTTACTAAAGACATAATTTACATCTATATTTTACCTAATAACTATGGAAAATGATTTATATTATCCACTGACACTTCGTGATGGAATTGCATTTTTAATTTATTATTAGATTAAAACCAATATTTTTAGCTTTTCAACTTTTTTATTTGACCAGCGACCGGGTTTCGTCGTTACCGACATCATCAGACTGGTCGTATTATACCAGTCTGATGATGTCGGTAACGACGAAACCCGGTCGCTGGTCAATTAAAAAAGTGGAAAAGCTAAAAATATTGGTTTTAATCTAATAATAAATTATGGAAAATGAGTTTTTCGACATGTATTCCATGATACACATAAGCGGTGTTACGGTTAACGAATCTGGCTACCATGCTGGAGGTTCCGGGTTCGACTCTATGGGATCTAAATAAAATATGTGTTTTTTTTCACTCTGATATTTTTTTACATTTCCCTAGACTGGTTGGTACCTGAAACACAGGATTCACTAAGGAGGCGGACAAATTTAATATTGCTTTATTATATCAATTTTTTTTTATATGAATTTTCGTATTATTTTTCAATCAATTTTTACTTAGATGCTTATGTGAGAATTGAAATGATTTACAGTAAGTATTATTCAAGTATTCGATTTAGGTCAACCTAAGTCGTTGTTTAAAAAATACCTTAGGTAAAAATATTATAATTTTTTTTTTAATGTTCAATTCTGCAGAACAGCGTTTATTATTTAATATAATTTTGTACTTAAGTTATACATATTTATATATATATATATATATATATATATATATATATATATATATATATATATATATATATATATATATATATATATATATATATATATATATATATATATATATATATATATATATATATATATATATATATATATATATATATATATATATATATATATATATATATATATATATATATATATATATATATATATATATATATATATATATATATATATATATTTAAACTAACTAACTAACTAACCATCACGCCTCTTCCCCGCAGGGGTAGGCAGAGAGAATAGAGCGCCACACCACTCTGTCCTTGCAAACATTCTTCGCCTCTTCCACGTTCATGCATCTCCTCATACATACCCGCCGATTGTTACGACTCCTAACCTGACCACCAGTGTCCAATAAAAAAATATATATATATATTTATTATATATTTTTTTTTATTGGACACTGTCTATCCTCACTAGGTATTTGGAGATACCTGTTCTGAGGTGGGCAGGGTATGCTTATTCTTTTTATAATACAGCTTTATATATTTTTAATGATAACATAAAAGTCGTAAGACTGAAATAATATGAAATAATAATCATAAAATGAAAGCAAATAGAGAGTTTAACTAAAAGAAAAGTAAAATCTAAAGGAGTAATATTATAAAATTAGAAAATAGGATTATATAATTATAAAACACTGACACATAGATTAATCACACACAAACTTTTATTTGCTGCTCCAGCTGGGATCTTCCAATTTAGATAGTCCATCTCTGTAGTATTTAGCTACTGTGCTGGAGGTCCCGGAATCGATTCCAAAGGGGTTCAAAATAAAAATGGGTGATTTTCACTCTCATATTTATTTAATATTACTGGTATAAGAAGCGCAGGGCTGGTCACCTTTCCTTCATACAATTACATCAATGATCAAGATAACACTGCGTCGCTACGATGCAGTGCCCTTTGCAGATAAGGGTTTAAAAATAACAATTAAAACAAATTTAATGTATTACGCACAAATTATGTACGATAACACAGAATTTAAGACAGTTTTAGTATACTTCCTACCGGCGACACTGGGTATTATGAGGTTAAAAAACGAAATTATATTATTTTAATGATTTTCCACCAAGAAAAATAATAAATTAGTTGCGACATATCAGTCTCTTTAATTTTATCGTCAATAAAAAATTGTTTGCGGCCATCAAAGTCAACCTAAAGCATATTATAAATCAGAACGGTTGACAAGCCAAACATTTTTATGACTCGAGCAAATTATCGTACCCAAATACTTGACTGTCAACTTTACTTTCTAAGTGATTCATAAATCAAAGGGCACACTAAGTTTATCCCATCAATTAATAATATCCGATACTTATCAGACCTACATCGTTCGTGAACGATTGAATCATAATGATTCGTTTAGAAATTGACTGACCGGATCTTATTTTTGTGTGAATCTCGTTCATTTTCTTTTCAAATACGCTTTAGTTTGTACGATTCGATTCTTTGGGGAGTCAAAATAAATAAAGATTTTTTTTCAGGATTTATTGATTACCTTGCCATCATATAATATCGATTTGATGCAGTACCTTTTGCACCATTGGATACGGATAAGGGTTAGTAGTAGTAGTAGTGTTACTATTACATTAAACAGATGGCGCAGCTATTGCGGTTAAAGATTCATTTTATTCCTATTTAACTTATTTGAATGCAACGTTGTGTCTGAATTTCAAAGCAATCGACGAATAACTTAAGGAGATTTGGCTTTTTAACGAACTTACTTATTATTTACAAGGATGGTTTTCCAGTTTAAAAAATAAAATAACTTTGTGGAATAACATGATGATTTAAATAAAGCACTTGTACAATACCACTTTTTGAGATTATTAATGTGAATACGACTAGTTTCGATGATAGATAGTTTAGATGTTTACATCAGCAGGTAAAAATACAATCTGTAAAATACAATTTTGACATCTTACCCTAGATGATGAAGAATATGGAAGTCTGGGTTGGTGACCGGGCAAGACAAGGCTTTTGACCTGCCCATAGGCTGGTAAGTGCTCACCTGGCACTCGTGCAACATTCACCATTCTAGTATTTTTTTGACAACCACACTAGTAATTTTTATGGTCAAATATCGCTACAAAAGAACTATTGCCAGCCCAAAAAACTAAACGTTAGTCGAGCAATAATCAATAATTTAATACTTTACATTTGGGCCCATTTTACATATAAAAAAACTTGATTTTTCAGAAGATCGTTTTTTAGGTTTGAAAATATAATAAAATGTTTTAAAAATAAATATCAAGCAACTTTTCAGTAGATTTATATTATCCACTGACACTTCGTGATGGAATTGCATTTTTAATATATTATTAGATTAAAACCAATATTTTTAGCTTTTCCACTTTATTTAATAAAGTGGAAAAGCTAAAAATATTGGTTTTAATCTAATAATATATTAATCAAGCAACTTATTGAACTTTTTACTGTACAACAGATCTTTTTAGGTAAAACCTGAATGTTTTTTCTCCATTTGAAAAATATTTACCATATTTAAAAAAAAAATTAAACAATACCTTTTCTCCGAAATGCAAAAACAACACTTTTTGCAAAATGAAATGCAAAAGGAGTGAGCGATATATGATCAATCTTATGACGTTCCATGATTGAGTTCACAACAGCTATCTATGATTGGCTAATAGCCTTGATAATTCGTAACCCCTGTAAATACCCGGACTTACAAATACTTCATCAATGTCAAGATCTCAACATTTTAAAAATAAGTGGAGAAAACTAATAAAAGTTACACCTATAGATGAGAACGTCTATAGTTCTTGAAACTAGTCGCTTTACATTAATGAGTTCAAAAAGGGGAATTATACAAGTGCTTAATTTTTTAAATTTAATTCTATGATACCAAATATAAATCGAAAAAAATAAATATTAAAATCGCTCGGGAGCTCCTATTAGATTATTATTCCCTGCTTTGAAAGACGAAGAAGTCTGGCCGTTCGAGGCTGGGTTAGCAGCCTCTATTCTCTGGATGGTGGTCTTATTGGCCACGTCCCCGGCTTGCGCAGTTGTTGGACTGACTGCGAAGTTGATGATCCTTGACTTGTTATGCAGGAGACCAGCTACAGCTACTCCCAAAGCCCCGCAGGTAACTGATAACCATTTAATGACCCCAACGATACGCAGCGGTATGAACAGCTGGTGATTCAGCATCTTAATGAAGGTTTTGTTAAGCGCCAATCCCTGAAAAAATGTGATAACATCAAAGATATATAAAAAAATATATATAATTTTTTTTTTTTAAATATATTCAAAAAACATATATTTTATATATCGCTCACTCCTTTCAAGAACGTCAAAAATCAAAAATCGTCAATTTTCAGTTGTGCATGTTTTCGGAATGGCCATCTCGGCAAAAGAATATTTTTAACTTAATATTTACCCGCTACAGGGCAGAAAGTGTTGTTTTTTGCATTTTGGAGAAAAGGTATTATTTAATTATTATTTTAAATGCACTAAATATTTTTCAAATGGTGAAAAAACCTTCAGGTTTCACCTAAAAAGATCTGTTGCACAGTAAAATGTTCAATAAGTGGTTTGATATTTATTTTTAATACATTGTAAAATAATATATTTTTAAACTTTAAAAACGTTCTTGAAAGGAGTGAGCGATATATATATATATATATATATATATATATATATATATATATATATATATATATATATATATATATATATATATATATATATATATATATATATATATATATATATATATATATATTTATGTTTATATATATACATATAGTATATGAGGCTAATGTGGTTGGTAATATGTAGATACACATCTACATATTATTGACCAGGCAACCGCCGTGGATTTTCCTCGATTAATATCTAGATGAATATCAAAAAAACTTTTGGATCCTGCAGCAAGAAAATGTTATTCGAAGGCATGACCTAGGTGACGTTGCCTAAGATAGTATATAGATAGATGGATAGAAGGACTTACAACCTGAGGACAAGGAGATTTGACCCCAACGTCTACAAAGACGATAAGTTGGAATGGAGGCAGGAAAAAAATAACTGTTGTGTCATAGTACATTATGTGTGTCACTCAAAGTGTGCTAAATTTGTATAAGAAACGATAGATACTTTGTCTCATACAAAAATTGTAAGCTCTGACTAGCTCTAGCAATGAGCAATGACTTCAATAATTACCTCTTCAATCCAAAATATTGGTGTTAGCGTGTTCGTCAAGTTCTTGAACAAATCCAGTTTGTCTATCTTCGGAAGATTGATATTGAATTGTAGTCTCTTCTTGGCCAGCAGCGGAGTTCCCGATAGCTATAAAATCATATACACAATAATTTTTTTTCATTTTTTTTAAATATTCTTATATGAGA